>NW_016159448.1:0-31515 GCF_001687245.7 Rhagoletis zephyria | reverse complement strand
TCACCCAGCTATATGAAAAGTGCTCAATCTTAAAGCATTCATGAACAGCTTTCATTTGATACCCATATTGAACAAATACACCCAAGGTTACCCAGGTCCACGTTTTGGTCTATATCTCGAGACCCTAGTTATTTTTTAAAAATTTTCTTTGCTACAAACCTTACGGAGCCCGAGCCCTTTCCAACGAATGCAAAACCGTGGGAATCGGTTCGTGCGTTCTGGAGTTATAGCGTCAGGAAGGGAAACTCGACTTATTTTTATATAGTAGATAAATGCACAGGCCAGCGTTGGCACTTTGATACGTTCGTAGTAAATTTGCTACGATTTAAAAAAAATTTAAATTTGCTACCCCACTACCCTTTATCCTATTTTTACTACGCTTTTTATATTTCATTCCACTTATGGGCGCAACTATTTGTAAATCACTATAACTTCGAAAATGTGGTAAACAGGCCATTGCTTACTACAAATTGTGCGAGAAGCGTCTGACCAAAAACATCTGCAACATAAATAGGCAGCACCGGTCAAATTTTCGCATAACAGACAGAAAGATTCAATATGCGAGAGGGATACGAAGTTGCGCAAAGAGGAGATAATGACTGCGTGTCGTCCTTCCACAATGGCTTCGTTGCCACAGGTAAAAACCGTCTCAGCAGAGGCAAAAGGTTCAGTTCGCCTTATTGTAATATTTCGTAGAAATCAAACTATCAATGTTCTCGAATAAAGTAAGTTTTCACTTATTTGTGACTAAAGTGCTGGGGTAAGTAGCAAAAAGGGTTTAGTTCAATAACGTGGGTATTTGGAAAACGCCACTGCAAAAGAAACAAATATTATACAATGCTTAAAATATTACAAATGTTAATGCAATTTATATGTTATGTTTTTGTTTTAAAACATTAAATATGCATATGAATTTAAAATAATACACAATTTATATCTTTTGCTACGTTTTTTATCTTATTGACAAGTTCTATAAATTTATATTTTCCTTTTTTTAGCGTTTTGTTTATACTACAATGAAAACCATATAACTATAAGATTTATGAAAGACGCGTGTAGCACCGTACACTTGATAGAAGTGAAACTTCTTAAAAAAGGTTTGAGTACCAGGTACTCACGAAATTTGATCTGTAAACATATATGTACGGCACGGCAAACCATTAGGCGATTGAGTTAAATACATAGGTTTGGTTAGAAATTAAACATTATATATAATTTATTTGTTCATTTTACAGTAACACAACCTTTATGAATTCGCCCTGAGTGAACTATCAACGGAGTGAATTCGCCGCGATTTGTTACGATTCACCCCGTGCATCCCCAAAAAACACGATTACCACAGAAGTTAAAATGGAATCGTATTAGGCGATGGGAATAGCTTACACTTTCGCTTCAAGAAGGCATTATGAAAATGAAATGAAATGAAAGAAGGCATTATTTTAACATGGGCATGTCATTGGCGGTAAGCCCTTACCCGCAGCATTACCTTCGAACGAAGGGAGAACGCATGTATAAACAGAATCTAGAGAAACGAAGAAGGAATACCTTATGTACAGAGAAACTACTGTAGAAAGCCTAGGTACCCTGCAGCAAACCAAACTGGTTCAGAACTTGCGCTGAGGTAGCCTGAAAAGGGACGGTACTGGTTCTTCATCTATCCCAACTCAATGCATTCAACTGTCTTTTTTAACGTGGCGATGTCCTACGAAGTGACAATTGTCGCCCTCTGCAGAACTTTTGAACTTGTTCTGAGCTGACTCTGGCTTAGATGGTTCTCAGACAGTTTATATAGGTACAGTTCCCAGATAGTTCAAATAGAGTCAGCTCTGGGCTAGATCAAATATGGTTAGTTCTGAGCTGGTGTTTAGGCCTCCATGCTAAACCAAACACTTAAAAAGGGTGAACCACCCTAATGTAAAATTGCATAAATGTGCATCGGATGCACACATACATAAACAACCTGATTAATGCTAAGCAGTTAGCATGTCCGTATATTAGTTTACCGCTTAAATATAAAACTTCGTTAAGTTTCCTCTCCAAACAGTTGGTTGCTTGGAGGTCAAACTTAACATCTCACAAAATTTGCCGGGCACTTCTATCGAGCACTTCGACCACACCGGAAGCGATCCAGCCACTACTCCTGCGTATTTCTCAAGGTAATATCGTACACCAAAAATCACAATACACATTTCACTAATTTGACTAATAAAGCCACTTTGTTATATATTGAACTAATCCGTGGTGTTTGTTTTTGATTATTTCATTTCAAAATTAAACCCTTGGTGCAACCACGAGCGACGTTGCCCCAAGTGTTTTCATGGTCCATCTCCGCCGAAACAGAGATATCATGCGGCCGTTTCTTAAAACAACAAATTATTACAGTCCACTACACAAGGAGCAATAATCAAAGCACCATCACAAGGAGCACCTGGTCAAATTCCCTAGCACAAGGAGCACATACATATTTCTTTTTGCGGTTCTACAATCAGGGCAGTCAGCCACTGCGAGATCCTAATAACACGGAGAAACACCAAGTGCCTCCATCACCAGCTAATTAGCATCCAAAAAACACAAAAGGTACGTGGCTGACATTTTGTGCACATGAATATAGTTACGTATATTAGCACTAGCTCATGAAAATATTTCTATAACAATCGTTTAAATTAACCGCGAGTGGTTTTGTGATTTAATGCGTTCTTTGCTCATCGAGTAACATATTTTTTCGCGTACAACTTTCTAACATCAGATTGGGCACAATATACCGGCAACAATTAGTGCGCGACGCCATTTTAAGAAAAAAAAACCCGCTTCAGTTTTGTTAGTGCGATTTTTTGAGTCAAGTTAAACTGCAGATAATTTTAATAAAAAATCGTTGACTAAATTTGTTCCACATTACCAAAGTTTCAAATTTACTAACGCATTGTATCTGCGTCCATAATTCTTTAATAGTGGTGCTGCAAGTAGTTCCAATTTGCTTAGTCACAAACAGTAACAACACTTCACGCGGTTCTTTGTGGTCTTAACCTCACTTCGGCGTGCACTTTTGTGTTCATACACATTGAATTCACTTGTAAGACCGAAATTTCACATCCACAAAACCACTTTCCGCGTGTGACACAGAATTTTCTAATAAACTCAATTATTAACACTGTTTATAATTTCTTCGCGTAAAATATTAATTTTATCTTGCTGAGTTGGGTGGCGAGCAATCTACATTTAATACCTGTAAGCGTAAAAGATTAGTATTCGTACACATACATACATAGATACAAGACAAATTTATATATTTGAAATATTAAAATAAAACGTGTGTTACGGAATTGAAATTCCACTTAAATTTTGTGTACAAAATTCTTTGAGTTGTGGTGTTGCAAGGTTACAACTTTTCTCGGGAAGATAGTTCTTAGTCTGATATCCTTCAAAGCTTTCTAATTATACCAAGCCATGGATAAGTTTATTCGCCTGGCAGACGCTGTGACCGAATTTGAGGCCGACTACAACGACACGGCCCAAACTGATCACACCAAATATACTCTTGCCATTCAACAAGAGGAATTGAAAACTTGATGGAAGAAAGCTAAGACAGCATATGAGGAATTGATAAATTCAGATACGTTAGACGCTAAAGGAGTATCTGCTGTGAAACCGAAATATAAAAGCTCGTATGCTGTATACTTGCGATGCATGTCGAACATGGCAGATCTGCATGCAAAGTTCGTTAAAAGTGAAAAAGACACAGAAGGTACGTCTGTCCAAGAACACAACATTCACCTTCCTTCGTGCGATACGGAAGTGTTCAAAGACGACTACTTATCTTGGCCAACATTCCGAGATATGTTTACAACCATATATATATTAAATAAGCGCCTCACTTCAGTTGAAAAGTTGTTCCATCTGAACCAAAAAACACTAGGTAAGGCCAAAGATATAGTTAGGAAGTGTCCTCTTACTAACGAAGGATTTGCCACAGCGTGGAAAAACTTAACAGATAGGTACGAGAATAAACGTATTCTCGTAAACTCCCAGTTGCAAATTCTTTTTAATTTAAAGGCAATAGAGAACGAGTGCGGCGTCTCGATTAAGAAATTACAGCGAGATATAAATAATTGCATCTCATCACTAAAAAGCCATAAAATTGATATTTCAAACTGGGATGCAATATTTACTTATCTCTGCTCAACTAAATTGCCAGAAAGTACTCTAGCTTTATGGACAAATTTCTGTCCAACAGATTCCAAACACTTGAGACCGTCTCGGGCATAACTGGTATCAAACATACGAAAAACACGAAACCATCTAATAGTAGGCATGCCACTGAAACCCCACAGAAAAGACTCGGCGCCTTCCAGGCAAGTGTGGCCAAAGTTACATGCCAAATGTGCAAATCTAATGAGCACAGATTAAAAGACTGCCAGAAGTTCCGTAAGCTTTCGATCTCCGACAGGATAGTGCTCGTAAAGAACAACAATAGTTGCGTTAACTGCCTATCATCAAGACATACTGTGTCGAGGTGTGTGTATCACAACACGCTCTTACATATGCAGGCAGCCGCACCGAACCCAGCTGTTCAAACGAACCAATCAGATCCCATGGATAACGTTGCGTCTACTTCTGCACAGGCTCAATTAAAACTCGATTCTGCAAAAGCAAATAAAAAATCGGTTAGCAATGTTAAATCGTGTTTCGCTAATACAAATAAAGTGATTTTAGCAGGGACCGCGCGTGTCAATATATGTTTTAATAATGCTACCTTTTCGGCACGCGCGCTAATAGATTCCGGTTCAGAGTGCTCATTTATAACGGAAAGTCTCAAACGTAGCATTAACTTGCCTTCAAAAAAAATGCATGCGCAGGTATCAGGTATCAATAATACAGTTTCAGCTCAAGTAAAGGAAGCGTGTTTTATACAGTTGCGGTCACCGATGGACACTNGTATCAGGTATCAATAATACCGTGTCAGCCCAAGTAAAAGAAGCATGTTTTATTCAGTTGCGGTCACCGATAGACCCTTTTATCAATATAGATACCACAGTGCTGGTTTTACCACAGTTGACCGGGAATCTACCAACTTGTCAAATAGATGCCATGACAAGCCAAGCCTTTCCAGATCTCATTTTAGCGGACAAGAGATTCTTCATTAATGAGCAAGTTGATCTTGTCCTAGGTGGTGATATTTATGCCCAAATAATGTTGAGCGGAATCCGAAAGAACGTTTTGGGTACCCCNTGACCGGGAATCTACCAACTTGTCAAATAGATGCCATGACAAGCCAAGCCATCCCAGATCTCATTTTAGCGGACGAGAGATTCTTCATTAATGAGCAAGTTGATCTTGTCCTAGGTGGTGATATTTATGCCCAAATAATGTTGAGCGGAATCCGAAAGAACGTTTTGGGTACCCCTCTTGCTCAGGAAACAGTATTCGGGTGGATACTAACCGGTCAGACTGAAACAACGTCTGCAACTAATAAATGTGTACCGTTTTTTAACGAGGTGACCCTAGACAAACGCCTAGCCTCGTTTTGGGAGTTAGAAGATATCCCAAAGAACACAACTTATAATAAAGAGGACGCTTATTGCCAAGAACTTTATAAAAGCACAACAAAGCGAAACGGTGAAGGCAAATACATAGTGTCACTGCCATTTAAGCTGAACTTCCCAAAAGACGTCAAATTAAGACCCTCTCTAAAAATCGCTTGCTCACAGTTCTTTAGGATAGAAAAGCGGTTGGTGAGAGACCCATCTCTGAAAACAGAATATAATCGAGTTCTGCCAGAATACGAGGCATTAGGTCATATGACGCGAATCGACGTGAATGTTCCTGCAGATGCATGGGACAATTACTTCTTGCCTCATCACGCTGTCAGGAAGGATGAAAGCACTACCCCCAAAGTAAAGGTGGGTTTTAATGCATCATGTCCGACATGTCCGGGTGAGCCTTAATGATGTGCTCTATCCTGGTCCAGTACTTCAAAATGATTTGCCAACTTTAATACTTCGGTGGAGATTATTTTAGTATGTTTTTAACAGCGACATCGAAAAGATGTTTCGCCAAATCTTACTAAACCCTGACCAAACAAAGTATCAGCGCATAATTTTTCGAACCAATCCATCTGAACCTATTAGACTTTATGAGCTCAATACGGTGACCTTCGGTGTCAATTGCGCACCTTACATTGCGATTAGAACTNTAAACCCTGACCAAACAAAGTATCAGCGCATAATTTTTCGAACCAATCCATCTGAACCTATTAGACTTTATGAGCTCAATACGGTGACCTTCGGTGTCAATTGCGCACCTTACATTGCGATTCGAACTCTGCTTCGGTTAGCGAACGACGTGGAAGATTCGCACCCCGTAGCTTCGGACATCTTAAGAAAGTATATGTATGTAGACGACGTTCTAGCTGGCGGTCACACCATTGAGTCTGCAATTAAAGCTAAGGACGAGATCAGTATTGCAATCTGCGGGGTTTCCTTTGAGAAAATGGACTTCTAAGTGCAACGAAATATTATATGGTATCCCAAAATCCTATCTACTGAAAGAAGACTTCTTGGACTTCGAAGACACCAGCTCGGTTAAGGCTCTGGGCATCAGGTCAACGCCCATTCTGATAAATTTTACTTCACAGCCAAGCCAATTGAGAATCAAGATAGACATACAAAAAGGGCAATACTATCGGCTATTGCAAAATTATTCGATCCGTTAGGGTGGCTCGCACCGTTTGTCATTACCGCGAAAATTTTAATGCAAAATATTTGGTTAGAAGGAACCGGGTGGGACGAAGTTGTATCAACCGCCACATTAGACCGTTGGGAAAATTTTAAGGAAAGCTACAGTCACATCGAAAGGATTCGTATCCCTCGTTGGATATACTTTTCACCTACAAAAGGCATATGCTGCTTCTCTTTATATTCGCGTCAAAAAAGATGACAAGGTCTACACCAATCTGCTGCTATCTAAAACCAAAGTTGCACCAGTTAAAACGATCTCGCTTCCCCGCTTAGAACTTTGTGGGGCGGTTTTACTGTCAGAAATCCTCGATTCAAGTGTCAATAACCTGAACTTAGGGCATCTTACGACAAAAATGTGGACGGATTCGACCATTGTCCTGGCCTGGATTCAGAAACCTCCGTGCTCATGGTCAACCTTTGTTGCCCATCGAGTAACAAAAATAATAGAAAAGGTCGGGAAAGAAAATTGGTATCATGTAGATTCAACCTCAAATCCGTCAGACTTAGCCAGCAGAAGACTTCCGGCGCAAGAGTTAGTAAATGTGTGTGTGTTAAAGATACATATATTTTTAAAAATAATTATGTATATAATTTATTTTAATCTTCAATAAAATAACGTTCCATGTTCTACAGCAAGAAGAAAATTTCTNAAAGTCTAAAATCGTTATTATAACTTCTTGCGGAAGTGCAGTAATTGTATGTTCATACTTTGTTGTTTCTTGTGTAATATTTTTGGTACTAAACTGCATTTCCGCATGAATAAACCACGCTTCCGGACAACTTGTCCAGAATTGTGGTAGTTTGACCGATGTAGCACAAATCTCATTACTATTTCGATCGACATACGGGTTTGTTAACTGTTCGTTTAACGTACTATTTTGTAAATCAATAAGAGTTTCATTTAAATTATCTCGTGTAGATGTATGTGTATCATGTTGTGGTGAACGAAACATTTTGATTATTTGAATTTGAGCAAATATCAAAAGACCTCAGAAAAGGGAAGTTTACAATTATGTAAAAAAAAAAAAAATTAAATTTTAATATTTAATAACAATTAAATTCTTGTAATTTTTAATAAAAAAATAGTATATATATATATTAAAAATATGAGAACAATACAGCTCACCAGTAAAACTAAGATTGTTGGCACCTTCACTCGATAAATACTCTAGTTGTTGTTGTTGTTATTGTCGAAGATGTTGACGCTACTACTGCGGTTGCTGCTTATGTCACTGATGTTGCCTCTGCTTAGGTGATTGTTGTTGCGACTGCTGTGAAAATAAATGTAGGTGCAAAGAGTGCAGCTGCTGATTGGTTCGCCTCTAAGAGGACAGAGTTGGACTGTGGCACTATGCTATCACCAAAAAATTGGACTGCAGGGCTACGTTGGTAGTGGTGGTACGCCTTGAAAAAGGGCTGTACAGTTTAAAGGATCTACGGCCGGAGCAAAACGGGCTGCTGGTGGTCTGATAGTCCTTGTATGAGTGCATAAAACTTCTTCTTCTCCACTAGGTGGTGTTCTATCCACCAGATACCGGTGGAGGCAGTACGTTAGCTGAGGGAAGATTTTTAACTTGTAGTTTTGTAGAATTTGGGTGGTTCTGGTGGCGATGCTAATTTGCTCTCCGATGTTTCGAGTACTGAATTACCACTGGACTGGTCAGCTTCTACTGCAGGTGGCGCATTTAATTGTAGATTGCAATGGCTGCTTCCTTCTGCTCCTGGCAGGATCGCCAATTGTGGGGAAGTTAAAGATACATATATTTTTAAAAATAATTATGTATATAATTTATTTTAATCTTTAATAAAATAACGTTCCACGTTCTACAGCAAGAAGAAAATTTCTGAAGTACGAAAATTTTCTTTTTGATTTACATAAATTGAAAAAGAACTTAATTCAATAATTTCAAAAATAACAAAGTACAAAAATGAACAAAGTACAATAGTAAATAGTATTAACACTACAGTAAACAATTCCCTGTGGTGGGAGGGCCCTTCTTGGTTGCAAGAAGATCACTCCAAATGGCCCACTCAAGAAAAGGACCATAACACAGTGGTAGAAGAGAAAAGGGTCCAGGTACACACAACAACAATGTTAGATATGAACTGTGATATTATTGAAAGATTTTCTGTTTCTCGAGAGCTTTGAGAGTTTTATCTTATGTAATGAGATTCTCTCAAAGAACTCACCCAAAAACCAGAGCGTCATTTCAGGCGAAATCTTGTTCAATTTCAGCTGATGAAATTAAAGCAACGATAAACCGCTTGATAACCATCTGCCAGAAGAAGCGTTATTGGGAGGAGTATTCAGCATTAAAATGTCAGAAATTAATAGGTTCAAAAGGTGAAGTACTACCCCTTAACCCTTTTATCGATAAAGACGGTATAATGAGGACAGGTGGCCGCCTAGAAGCATCTAGTGATCTCGCTTATAACGAGCGTCACCCAGTTATCCTGCCATATAACTGACACCTGTCTCATCTGATAGTCCAGTTCGTCCACAAGGTCTCACTGCATGGCGAGAATCAGCTCATGCTGCGCCTAATCCGAACACAGTACTGGATACCTAGGGTCAAGAACATGATTAGTCCACAATTCACAATTGCAAGGTCTGTACGATCTATCGAAAACGTGCGCAAACACAGCTAATGGCAATTCTTCTCAGAGAAAGAACTACACTTTCACGCCCGTTTACAAGCTCAGGAGTCGACTTTGCAGGACCTTTTCACATAAAGAGCTAAAGTGGACGAGCCTGTCGTATGTCCAAAGGATATCTCTGCCTATTCGTCTGTTTCGCAACTAAGGCGATCCATTTGGAAGCTACCTCTGACCTGAGCACTCAATCTTTCTTGGCAGCATTTGCCAGGTTCGTTTCAAGAAGGGGATGTCCACAAAATATCTACTCCGACAATGGTACAAATTTTGTCGGAGCCTCTAGAGCTCTGAGAGCGGATAAAAAAGCCTTTTTGACTGAGTCACGCGATAGAACTTTAGCCAAATATGCCCACCAAATGCTTTCGTGGCACTTCATCCCTGCGCCAGCTCCTCACATGGGTGGACTCTTGGAAGCAGGAGTTAAAAGTTTTAAAAGCCACTTTACAAAAATCGCAGCAAACTATAAATATACGTTTGAAGAGTTTACGACTCTTCTATGCCGAATTGAATTGTGTCTGAATTCTCGACCATTAAGCCCCTCGTCGAACCAACCATCAGACTTGGAGCCGCTTACTCCAGGTCACTTCTTGATTGGTGGACACCTATTAGCTCCACCAGAAATTGACGCTACCAAAAATCCTGCCACGATTGTAAACCGTTGGCAAAGGTTAAAAGCCCTACATCACACGTTTTGTAACCGATGGAAATCAGAGTACCTATCCGAACTCCAGAAACGAAACAAATGGAGACATCCTCAAGCCAACCTTAAAATTGGAGACCTCGTCATAATTAAGGAAGACAACCTACCACCGAATGAATGGAGACTCGGAAGATTCGTAAAATTATACCCAGGTTCGGATACTCGGGTACGAGTGGTGGACATCATGACCGAAAGAGGCCAGGTAACCAGACCACTGGTAAAATTGGTCCTACTACCACCCTGCAGTGAATCAAACGAGGAACCAACAGAGTCTTCGTAAACGAAGTCTCTCTATTTGCGTCTTCAACATGGAAGCAACCAGGTATTCCACTTCATAGGTACCTCGAATATTCCACGACTGAAGCCGCAAATATTAAATTTCATCAGTCAACCGCTTCTATACATTAGATATAAAGCTCGTAGTTGTGTTAAGCGGAAGTATATCAAAGGAAAAATACTCATTTTTGCTTAGCAAAATGTCTTAACAATCTCGTTCGATAACGCATATAAAATATATGCGTGCTTGACCATCTAAATAAAACCATAAGATTCAGTCGCAGAAGAAATAAGATACACATAACCAGAGCTGGGCACTATTCGAAGAAATTTAAGCCGTAATAATAATTCGCTGATATACCATTAACGAATGAATAATTCATTAAAAAATTCCTTATGAATAAATTATTCGTGATGTGTTTTGGATTTTAAATACGTTTAAAACAAATTTTAGTTTTCTATAATCACTGATAGGCAGTTAGTTGAGTTGTTTACTCTTATCACGAAAATGTATTTTATGTTCATTATTCAAATAACGAATAAAATAACACTCGCCATTCGAATAATTTTTCTTTGAGCAAACTAAATTATCTATAATTTACGAATAACGATAACTTTTGCCCAGCTCTACATACATATGTATGTATTTAGTTTTTCGCAGCCTAATAAGCAGGGAACGGATTTTATGGAAATTGCCTTTTTTTCTGCTAAAGAGATAGAGTATATTCGATTAAGAATGTCCACGATTTAGCTTTCTCTGATTCCATATATACACATTTGATGTTGCCTTTTTTAAGATATTTGCCTTTTTTTGCCTTTTCTACCTTTAAAAAAGTGATTATAGCATTTACAATTTTTTTTTTTTAAGATTAAAAAATATACACATGCCCATGCGGCTTATAGAAGCGCAGGGACCTCTTGCCAAACTGGTGTTGGAAAAATTTAAAGCCGTTTTCTCAGCTAACGTAGGCTTGAGAGACAATAAGGGGTGTGGATAAAATTGTAAAGGGCGAGGAAAACGCCCTTATTCCTGATAATATGAACGTTTCAAACGTTCCATATTTAAATTGGGCTCCACTTGTATCAACTTACGTCGAGCGCACATTTAGTACATTCAAGGCTTTTCTTCGCGAAAATCGAATGAAAATGCTGCCAGAAAACTTCAAAATGCATCTTGTGGTTCAATGTTACTACAACTATACAGATTAAAGTTTTATGAGTTAGAAACTCGAGAGGATAAAATAGTCAAAGATTCAAAGTACACATTTTTCATATAATGAAACTAGTTCATAGTTTTTCTCTGTTTACTTGTAATATAAACATTTCTAAAAAAAATATATTTTTTGATTGTTCTTCGTATTTTCTGTCTTTTTTTTAGTGCCTTATTTTGCTTTTTTTGCAATACCTTTTTTTTGCCTTTTCCTGCCTTTTTCGCTATTTTATTTTGCCTTTTTTTGCCTTTTTTACAATACCTAGTGCCTTTTCCTGCCTTTTTCGCTATTTTATTTTGCCTTTCCAGCCTATTTCGTTACTTTATTTTGCCTTTTTATAGGTTTTTAGGTCCTAAAAATCCGTTCCCTGTTAATAAGAGTCGACTCTAACGCTTATACGTATGAACGTTTAACGACTCAGTAAAAACTTGTACTATAAGGTAATGGTTCTCTACCCGAGTTCCCCGGGGCGACCTGGTAATATAAAACCTACCATCGTGAGATCTACATATGCCAATAATAATGAAATAAAAGGGGCCATTCTGCCCAACGACCGATTCTCCTCTCATGAAAGAATTTTATATCTACCTGATCCCCTAATAGCTGAAATATCAAAACATGAAGACTATGGGCTTTACCAAAAACCTTTCTTTCGTTAACGTTTTCTTTTTTTTAAATCCGAAATGTTCAATAAATATTAATGTTCAGAGCTCATAAGCTGTCTCTTAGCCATTTTACAAAGAAAAAGAAATGTTGGGAAAGTCTTAAGTTGCCTTGTGAATTGTGCGAATCTTACATATGCCTTGTATTACCTAAGCAAAAACCGCATTCACAAAAGACCGATTCGATTCAACACATATTTCTTTCAAACGTTTCTTCCTCAGTCCTTATAACGCACTCGACGAAACCGTGTTCAATCGTACACAAGATCTGTTGATTCTACTCGACATTTGTGAATTAATATTTGCGTGCTGGACCGAAATGGAAGGGAAGAGTAATACAAGTGTACTATGACAAGAACTCCAATAAAAAACGGGATGTATAAAGAATACCAGCCAAATTTGACTTCTCGTTAAATGCATCATGCGTTGATACTTGCTTTCAACCGATGTGATAAACAAAAAAAACTGATTTCAAAACAATTGAGTCAATACGCTTTTCGAATTCAGCCCTTATTGCAATTTTGGTTAGGCATCCGTTTTGAACTGAGCGAACTGAGTCAAATTACTATATGTGTCGGTACAAACAAGGCATACGTACATACATAACAAGGTTAAGGTACTCACGGTATCCGGAAGAAATTACCAGCCAAACATAATGAAGGTTTCCACTAAAGAGAAATCCGCTGCAGGACGGTGGCGTTTAACCAGAATTTGAACTCCCAACAAAGTACGTTCGTATCAATAATAGTGGCTGTTAGAAAAACCGAAAGCATTAAGAAAACGTAACAAATAAAAATTGGTAAAATAAAGGCAATTAATATAAATACTAAACCCCTTGTAATCCCGTCGCCGCCTTTGCTGCAGTAGATTATTCGGATGGGAAATGTATTTCTTCGAAAAAATCATGCATATCCCTATTACATCTGTGGTCGGTATTATGATCAACTTAGACTAACAAAGCATATGGCAGTTCCTTAACCTAGTACATATATACCTTGCGTGCTTGTATAGCTGCAGATAAATTATCATCATCGCGGTGGCGCCGGAGGTATGTTTATGTTGTTAATTTTTGGTGTTTTTGTTTGGTGGTAGTTAGTTTCAATCTTGTGCCAGAAGAGGATCAGCTGCTTGAGAGCACTATAGATAATTTAATCTCGCTGCTGATTTCTTTGTGAAAAAAAAAATTTAGTATTTAGTAGTATTTTAATCATGAAATTACCCAACTTAAGCTGCGTAGGTCACTATGTATGTATTTATTGAGTGGCCCCCTTATTTTTTAAGATTTCGTTTTTAGAATATTGGTTTGATAGCTTTTTATTACTTGTAACACGTACCTTAGACCACAATGTGTACCACATCAGCATTAGTTAGCGTTAAAAGCAGCTGCCATTATTCCCACGTGCCAGGTTTTTCGGTCTATCCAATGGATCACAATTATGTTTGGGGGAATGAGATACTACATCCGCATTATTGAAATCTGATGCCCTTATATTATATTATTATATTGGCGTAGCTTCCTTATTTACATGCGTATGTATGCAAGTATGAATATCCAATATATTTTCTACATCGGAAATTTAACATTTCTTCAAGTAACGTTGAATTGCATTTTATTCAGTCTGGATTATGTGAAATATATATCATTAACAGGGCATTTAAACAAGAAGATATGTACATACATATGTATATGTATGAATATTTTACTGTCTTTTATTCCATTGCCATCGGCCGCGGTGGTGCAGTGGTAAGCAGTGCGCGCTTCCACTCCACAATGCCTGGGTTCAAACCCTGGTCAAAGCAACATCGCAAAAATATAGAAAAAAGGTTTTTTCTTAACAGCGGTCGTCCCTCGGCAGGCAATGGCAAACCCCCGTGTATTTCTGCCATGAAAAACAGCTTCTCATAAAAATACAATCGCCGTTCGGAGTCGGCGTAAAACTGTAGGTCCCTCCGCTTTGTGTGACAACATCAAGGCGCATGCCACAAATCGGAGGAGAAGCTCGGCCAAACACTAACATATGTGTAAGCGCCAATCTATTATTATTATTATTCCATTGCCATCACTTCGTTGAAATTTTATTCTATATAAAACACTGCTGCACCTCAACTGCCTATGGACACAATAAAATAATTCACATTCGATGATTAAATTAACGCCGCAGTGTAAAAGCACCCGTAGAATGGTGTTGCAGTATATAAAAACTCGTTTTAATCGAAACTTTGTTTTTTCGGCTATATTTGTTATTATTTATTGGCCCAGATGTACATATTGAATGAACTAACATATTTTAAATATTTACGGAACTACCATTTGTATGCAACCCTGCCTATCCTATAATTCGAAAAATTTAAACGGATTTCTTCAAATCAACCTGAGCTGCGGACATATTGCGAATACATTTTTCAACATTAACCACTACATTATATTAGTATTAAATACTTTCAATTAAGAAACAATTCTTATTAGAAAATAAATATGAATCGTTTTATTTTAAATATTCCAATGTATATTTTTTGTTAATGCAGAAAGTGCGGATTTAACGTATTTTAAAACTGTTACATGGGGAACATAAATTTAAGGCAGATTGCTATTAACAATTTTTACACAATTTACGATTGCAATCAATTTCTTTCAAAACTATAATCTAAATGATTGCAAGTTGTATTTTTTACGATCAAAACAGATTCCAATATTAGGTATATTATGCAAATGCAATCCAATTTGATTTGAGTTATTCAGTTTTAGATACATTTATATTTCTGTGTTCGTATGGAATAGTAGTTTATGTCGGGAAGCTGGCTTTAGTATAATCCGGCATTCCCTTTATTATTTACAACACAAGGAATTTTTTGATGACCCTTAACAAGAATATGGACGTGCTAGTATCGGAACTATTTCTTGCACGTTTATTTGCCAAAATTTCTTCAACGGCTCGGCGCCAGTGAGGGTATGCTGCGAATGCCGCATTATACTAAAACCAGCCTTTTGACATAAGCTACTATTCCATACGAGTGGGGCACGTGCGAAATGCGGATTTTCCCAGTTGCAGTACTGCAGTAACTCGACACCTTCCTCACCAACAGCTCTGTCCTCTATGAGCTTCTTAATGTAACTGCAAATAAAAGATGGAAATTTAAGAAAAATTACTATCACAGCGTTTCACTTGTAGCGTTTCACTCTTGTAGTATATTGGCTATCAAGCACCAGAAAATTTCCATCACGCATTCCATATGCCACCGATTGTCGTGGATCAATTAAAATACTGTCATCACAGCTTTTTGGTACTCCAGCAACTGGTGTGTCTATGGCGGAGTTATGTGGAGCTGTTGCATGACTAAAATCAATTTGGGCTCTTTGAGAACTGGCTTGTTTGTTGCGAGCTATTGGCATCAAATGTATGCAAATTAGATTTCCAAACGAGCAACTGTTGAATACAGGAAAAAATTTATATTATATGGTTCCGCTAAAGTGCACTACTACCGTGTATAAATTGGTCGACCTTCTAATAAATCAAGCAATCTTATTGTATCGTCATCGCCGCCAGTCACCAAGAAATTTCCACTTGGGTGAAATGCAACATCATTCTCCGGCGACGAATGCACTGTATTAGCTCGCCTTCAGCTTTGTCAAATATCTTAACGCGGTTACAACTTAATGCTAAAGCCACCAGATTGCCGTCTGGATGCCATGCCAGCTGTCGTCCCATACCTCTTCCCCCGGTGAACGTTCGCATACATTCGCCTGAAAATGTATCGCAAATTCTTAACTTGTCGCCGCACGATGAAATGAACTTACCATTAGGGCTGAATTTTGCTGCGCGCACCCATTTGTTTGTCCAGTGAAAGATGTGTATTTTGAATCAGTATTTTGATGGCTGTTCGCCATTTTTCTAGTCCGCAAACGAATAAGCTGACGAAGATGCAAACAAATTCATGCACATTGTTGCATTCTACCGTACTTTTTAAAAGCTTTAAAATCTTAAGACATATGCGGAAAACTTTTATAATCTGAATATTTCTAATGTCGCAATCAAAACGAAATTTTATAAATAGCATTTTTAAAAAGCAATCATCTAATATTTTTCAAGTTTTTGGGCATATATGTTACCATTTGAACAACAAATACTACCAAGTTTTAAGAGACTATTTAATGCAACTCAGGTCAAAAAAGAGAAGTTTAGACCAAAATAAGCAACTATAAAAAACAGATGATCGCAGCTGTGGCCCAGGATGACGTCTATTGCTAAGATATCTCACTTGTATTTGTACACAATGGCCTCGTGGCAGCCAAGGCGTATTTAACAAGGTGGTGTTGGCCGTATATAAGTAAAAAATTACACTAACAAATTATACGCTGATGGCCATACTGTCATTGGTATGAGTTACAACAAACACATCATTTTGACGTAATGGCCTCCACGGCGAAAAACTCAGATGTCGCCCCAACACCACCTTGTTTAATACACCTTGGTGGCAGCTTTATTTTTCTTCAATGACATTTTTATTCATTGAGGATATTGCAAAGTTTTCTGCAGGTGATTAGAGACGAGTTGTCAATGCGAGTGATAGAGATGTGCAATAAAACTCGGTACTTTAGAAAACCCGGGTTGTTTCGTTTTTGCTGTTTGATTAATGGAAATGCGTCCGTTTCGGGTTTAATATTTTTTTGTTTCGGTAAATAAATAAAAACCCATCTAAGAATTGGGTGGATACCAAATTTCTTCTTCATAAATTTGGTAATTTTCTGAAGACCATTTTTTTTATTTATAAGGGCTCAATTTATTTGTGCACCCTAGTCACTTTTTCAACCCCGTCTCATCTCGGAGAAAAGTTACCGATTGACACACAGCCTAACTCTGAAAATATTTATAAAAGATTAAAGACAACCGGTTCTTTGTAAAGGACGTCCATCTCTAACTAGAACGGCGCCATCTGTTGTTCGTGAGCAGAAAACATAAGCGACGATATTCGCTAAAACGGAAATATGCCACTTATTCAAGAAATGTACGTATGTACATGATTCAATAATACAAGGTTCGATAAACTGACAGTTGTCTCTCTCGCACCGCTCCCTTAGCAGTGGCACCGTGTTGCTTCTTTGCAAATTTACATGGAAACAGTGTAGCTTTGATGTGAAATAAAAGTATAAGCTTTTGTGCAATATGTTTATTTGTATATGCATATGAAGCATATTTAACTGATGAAAACGTAAGCATTGGATGTTTACATCAATCTCATAGTAGTCTTATTTTATTTTTGAGGCATTTCGCAGTTTTTATACGGCTAAATAGCATATAAAAAACGTAATTCACGTAGATATATCAATATTACGTTCAACATTTCGTTTAAAATTCCAGATTTCCTGCAAATACATTAGAATTTACGAAAGGAATTTCACTATTAATTGCCTACTTTTAGTACTTTTCTACTACCATTTTCGCAACAAGGGATTGCATTCTTGCCCTTTCTCTGTCCTTCGTAAATGCAACCTTTTGTAAGGGAGTGTCAAACCGCAGCTGTCAATAATTATCTAACCTTGTATTATTGAATCATGCGTATGTACTTGCATCCGTGCAAATTTGTGACAACAGACTACTATTGGCATTCGGAATGGTAAAGTTCACCACCAACCAAATATTTATTTTTGCCACCCTTCTTCAGGTGGCAGGAAAAGGTGAGAAAACAAAGCTAACCATAATCATCATGTAATTTTGCATTCACTCGTTCGGGAAATTCTTTTCAAATTTCTCACACGTATGGATGGCCACTCGTATGAGTTTGTGATTGGTTTTTTTTTTCATATTCAACTGGATATAATTTTCTGCAAACAAAACTCACATTATTGTTCATTTAATATATGTCAATATGGCAGCTCACGGATGAGCGTTGATGTCAAAAATCGATAAAAATGTATCGCTAGATGAACATTAAGGAGCAAACACACTCGGTATAAGCTCGTGTAATATTATGCACACTATACACTATCACATACTACGTTTATACGCACGTATTATTTGCAAACAATTTGCAAAATGGTAAACTTTGCCGCATAAACGCTGAGTAAATTTATTATTTGCAATAACTAAGTCACGCAAATAAATATTGATTAGCAGTACTATTTGCAAATAAGCGCAAGACGTTGCCATTCTTAGGTTTATTTTCTTTTTAGATGGCCATCTTATTGCCTTTTTATAATCAAAACGGTGCCATTTCTAGCTTTCCTTTCTTTTTCGATAGTCATATTATTGCGTTTTTATAATCAATCAATATTGAAAAAGAAAATTTCACCCTCGAATAAACCGTGAGTTAGGTATTTGCAAATTAATTTTATTTGCAGATGGCTGACGTATAAACGAAGTAACAAAATAGTCATTTATGAAGCTGAAACCACACGTATCATAAAATAATTGAACACATTAATTAAGAAATTCATAATAATTACATATAATTAAGTTTCATTCCTACTCGCCACCCAACCATGATATTAAGAATAAATATTAATAGTTTTATACATACATATATCAATAATAGTAAATATTGATACGAGCAATGAATTTACGATCGAAACATCGACAAAATTACAAATTTCAGGTAATTATGACTCGCTTTACAATGTTAAGAAAGAAAGCAGAACGCCGCACTCATCGTTATCCGATGGCATGCCGACTTTGCGATGGTAAGCACCCGATCAGATTATGCCCGGTATATCGGGCAAAGGCCCCAGAAGAGCGATTTAGAGAATCTCTGCTCGGGCGTTTTTGTAGCAACTGTCTGTCAATGACGCATCGCGTACAAAGGTGCACCAGCCTGGATCGATGCCGTCGATGCCACGATAAGCACCATACCATATTGCACATCGACGAAGAGCCAATCGACCGAAGACCGTGGAGCCAGCAGGTCGCCAGCGAGGAGGAACGGGAAAACGTTCTGTCAATTCACGCTTCGGACTCCGGAACGGATTCCCAATCCCTCCGCCCTGACATTGAAGAAGGCGAAATAATCGAACCTGTGACGGAAGCAGGCACTATCCTCCCTAGTTCGACGAGGGGATCGGAAACGCGGACTTTCCGACTCCGGCAGACGCACAATAGACGGCAGCGTGGATCGGAAACACGGAATTTCCGATCCCGGCACCGACAGCGCCGTGGATCGGAAACTCGGTCTTTACGCCCACGATCCATTCGAAAGGCGTCTTACCGTCAGGACGAACAGCAAAAGCGCAGTGGAGCGGAAACTCTGTCTTTCCGCCCACGATTCACAAGAAAAGCGTCTTACCGTCTGGACGAACATCGACAGCGCCGTGGAGCGGAACCTCGGACTTTCCGCCCACAGCACATACGCAACGCGATTTCCAGATGCAACGGGCAACGGGGTGGACTGGAGACTCGGCCTCTCCAGCTACCCATCGCATTAAAAACTGGCCAGGTAACGCTCACCGCGCAGACCTTGAGACCATTTACGGCAATTGCCCCCACAGCTGTGGTCAAGGTAGAATCGGGAGGACGCCTACATCTTGTACGCACTTTAGTTGATATGTGCGCACTAACGTCCGTAATAGCAGCTGATCTGGTGCGGAAATTGGGCCTTGAGGAGATTGGTCTCGGGAAGCACCGAAGCTGCATTATTCGGATAAGAGGTAAGCATGGGCAAGGCGCTCGGATAGCAGTGCACGCAACCGTGGTCGCAAACTATAGGCAGCTAAGCCCCACAGCTAGCGTTGACCGCTCGATAGCTACGACATATGCCAATATTCGGCTGGCAAATCCAAATTTTTTCTTATCCGCTCCGATCCGCTTGGTCAGATGGGAGCAGATGTCTATCCGTAGATTATTCTTCCGGGCACCCTGCCTACCTCCTTCGGTCCTCTCGTGGCACAAAGTAGCATCTTCGGCTGGCTACTGTCAGGGGCTTGCCGATCCTGAATCACTGTCATGAAATATACTTACCTTTTTAGGTTTTCTAAAATTTCTCGATAGCTATGAATTACAAACTGCAATATATATTTTTGAATTTTTAATAAATATACAATTGTGCACTGAAATGTCAAGCCATGTCCTCTTTATTTAATTTCTTATCTTCTACAGCCTGAGAAATCCGAAAGGAGCATCAATGGTGATGACTACGTATCCAGCTCAATCAATATTTATTTTACAATTCCTTTAATTGCTCATATGTAGGAGGGGTGGCTGACTTGACTTACTGCTCTTGCTTCGAGCAAGGGGCCGGCATGTTTACGCCTCCATGCTAAACCAAACACTTAAAAAAGGGTGAACCACCCTAATGTAAAATTGCATAAATGTGCATCGGATGCACACATACATAAATAACCTGATTAATGCTAAGCCGTTAGCATGTCCGTGTATTAGTTTACCGCTTAAATATAAAACTTCGTTGAGTTTCCCCTCCAAACAGTTGGTTGCTTGGAGGTCAAACTTAACATCTCACAAAATTTGCCGGGCACTTCTATCGAGCACTTCGACCACACCGGAAGCGATCCAGCCACTACTCCTGCGTATTTCTCAAGGTAATATCGTACACCAAAAATCACAATACACATTTCACCAATTTGACTAATAAAGCCACTTTGGTATATATTGAACTAATCCGTGGTGTTTGTTTTTGATTATTTCATTTCAAAATTAAACCCTTGGTGCAACCACGAGCGACGCTGCCCCAAGTGTTTTCAGCTGGTTCTAACAAGTATAGTATAGAGCCTTTTCCTTTAAATTCTGTAATTAAATAGGCACGCATACCATTTTGTAAATAAAACATATTTCATTTTATTTGTAAATAGCTATTTGTTTTGCACTAATTTACGTTTTGTCTGAAAATAGGAACATAAAGTGTCTGTTACTCCTTCGTTTTCTAAAACCGTTATTCTTAAAATAAGTTAGTTTGTATTATTTCTGTGATACTAATTAATTAATTAATGTGCTATTCGAAATATTCCAAAAATCCTTTGATCAAAAAGTTTGGGATTTCAATAATTAATGAGAAAGTGCTAATTGAAATACATGTGGTCGGTGAACTTTCGGTAAAACTCAGAAATGTAGACTCGATGTGTCGTTCTTTTGCTCACGTTGCGTTTGAACCGTCCAGCTCTGCATCTCTTTTGCAGTAGTTCAGAGACAGTTCTGAAATTTGTAGGGCGGATGTAGCGCTTTTCCAGACTGTCCCTTAAATTTGCTGCAGGGTAGGAACATACCTATGTACATATATTAAATTGAAAAGAGAAAATACTAATCAAAAGATTAACATTTTTATAAATTAGTTTTTATACATACATACATACATATGTATGTGTTTAGGGATTTAGATCTTACTTAAAAATCGGTATGTACATACATGCATATGTAATTAAACTTAAAATTGTACTTCCTCACTCCTGTACTTCACTTCATTGACCGACTTCTAGAGGTGCAAAACTATCGATAGTATCGATGTTTTTTATTTTTTGCTACCGTCGATTGTTCTTGGTCCTATCGATAGTCCGACAGACATGTGATTCAGTATTTATGTTAGTTTTATTTCTACTTTTCTCTTCATTTCTCTTAAACATCCAAGTTGAACTAAAAATTTGGTTGCTACTTTTTTAAAAGAGTAATGAAAAATTTGGAAAAGGACGGAAAACCTTGCATCTTTTAAAATACTGCTTACTCCAGTAAAAGCTGATACAAATTAACTTATACCAAAACTTTCAATATTATCTAATCACCATTATTTACTATTTTATAAAAGGTTAACAAAACTATTACTTTTCAGATGAAAAAATGGTTTCAATTTACTTAGGATATCTAAAACCACAAATATAAAATTTCAGAACGCACAATTTTTTTTAATTTCAATTAATTTAAAAATTTCAATAACTTTACTTCTAACTTAACGGTTAAACAATTAAAAAAAAAACTGTCCAGTAGTTTACAAGGGTATCCAAACGTCTTTCCGAATATATTTTTAAGGATATCTTTATACCAAAATTGAGCGAAAACCATATAAATACGATACATCGATAGTTTTGAAAATAATATCGAATACAATCGATGGTCTGACTATCGATACTTTTGCACCTCTACTGACTGAAGTCATTCGCTGTTAAACAATTCAAAACATGATTTTTATGCGATGAAATTTTCCACAGAAAGTAACGCTAGAAAAGAATTTTTGGCTATTCATTATATTTTTCAGCTGACTATGGTGAAGCATTCTACTTGGCATTCCCCGTAATGAATCAAATCAGCGAAATTAATAAAATATTGTCGAACATGCTGCTATGCATCACCGGCAATGCCAAAAAGAAGCGAACAAACTAGAAGACATTATAAGGCAATGCGTTCTAGAACACATTACCACTAAAAGCGAGTACCACTTTTTTGCTGGGAGAGTGCATTATAAACATTTCGATCACAAAATGTCTCCTAAACGGACAAAATTCAAAAATATCCCAAGCAATTTTTGTAGTCGTTTTGATAGAAACGAAATTGGTGATTTCCCTTTTAACATGTATGCACACATTCAAATAGAAGGAATAGAAATAAGTTGCGAGTGAATAGTACATCGTACGATGAGGCGTTGAAACTTGATGCCCGTTTGAAACAATTTCCAAAAAAATTACTTTTTAGCTTTTCAACGGACAAAAAATACCGTCCTTTTTAAAATGAATACTTTAAATTGGAACAATCAATGTTTAAGCAGTCAACCATTACAAACTTTTTCAATCAAAATAGTATAGAAATGTAATAACTTGTATAATATATTTAATCTACATACATATATACATATACATATGTAATAATTATATGAATGTTTGTATATGTAATACTCATTATTAAATATTCCTTAATTAGTTAAATTTCTGATAAATGTATACATGTTTTTGGTAACCCTACCCTCCTCTCCCCCCTTCATACTAAAACACAGCGACGGAGGGTGTCCGGTTATGAGGAGTTTCACTGTATTCATGTAGTAGCGACAGTGGGTACAAAAACATAGAATTACCTTACAAATTTTCCGCACAATTATCACGTTTATGCGTAGTCCAATTCACGCAGTAATTTCATGAATTTGGGTAAAAACTCAGTGCAGTGGTGTTCATGCACTAAGTTTCTACTCAAATTCATGAAATGATGTCATGAATTGGCCTACGCATAATGGCAGTAAACCACAGCATTGATTACATCAAACACATCATTTTAACATAGTACAAGCCATAAACGTTGCGACCGTTGGTTCAGACCGATCCGCAATCAAGTTGGACATTTTGCCCAAAAACATTACATTTTTGCGGGTATTCTCATTGTAAAACCTCATTTTTACAATTTCATAGTTTCGGCATAAATTCAACAAAAGCACGTAAGTATTTCGACTGAGTTATCCATTTTGGGTTATTTAGTTAACAAAATAAACGCAAAATTTAACGACTTTGTCCAACATGGCATGTAGCGACGAGTTGTACAACTTGGAAGAAAATCAAAATTATTTGATCTCTAATACAACTACAACACAAATTTATTCGATAGGCCCAAAAGCCACGTTTATGGCTTTCTTTAAGAAGCACCGGGGCTAAAATTTCAACTGCTCCTGTAACACTACCTTATATGAGTTCGCCTTACTATCATCCTCACATATATTCATCGGAGTACTACCATGCCCACCTTTAGTTCATAGACTTTGAAATATGTCTGGTTCAATATTGTATGAACTAAAAGTGCGAAGTGTATGAACTAAAGCTGAAGCTCCATAGCAGCTTTTTGGGGCGTTGCGGCTTGAGGCGCTCAAACCTGAAAGATGATTTTGTGCAGTTGTATAGAAGCTGTTCCACAACCGAAGTCCGAAGAGCCTGAAACGTATCAATTTTATCGAACTGAAATTGTACAGTTGATGTCTCATTTGTCGGAAAACTCATCCCAACACTTCTGGGTATTTGTCAACAAACTAATTTCTATAATTTGCTACTAAATCATTTACTATTTTATAAATTAATCATTTAAAATTTTAAAAAGAGGAATGAGAATGTTTGCAAATATTTACTGCATGTGTAATGTAAAGTAAGTTCAAGCGCGAAAAGCTTGTTGCGGAGTTGCTCGCATGAAAAGCTTGTGAAGCCTAAAATAAGGCGAATCCATATAAGGTGGTGTTAATTGATCAACTGATTGGATATTTTTGGATCTACACTAGTAAAGAAGAATGTCAGCCAAGACGAAATGGCAAAACGTTTTGTTTACGTTAAAATCTTATTGTAAAAATGACAATTGTGCAAAAGGAGTGAAAATTTCGTGAAAATTTTATGAAAATTATATTTCTTAGCGCAAATTTATGGACATTTATAGTAAAAACGTGTAAGACATTATACAAATAAGAGCGGAGCAGGACATTTTTTCATTGTTCCAATCAATTATTTGGAACGGATCGTGTGGTCTAAATCATGCCGAATGCATCTTGGAACTAGAGATTACGTTTGTTCCCATCACTTTTCACGCGCGGATATGATATGCGGTGGTACACAAGCCAGATTGCTGGCCAAAGCTATTCCATTCGCACCATCGTCACAATCTTCTAGCTACAATTGTTTACCAAATAATAAACGTACCTTTGGGTAAAGATCTGATTATGCATACTTCGAATAACTTCGCACAACCATTTGTACCAGTGCAATAAAAATGTAATTTAAGAAAATGTGAAGCAAAATCTAAACTCCACAGATCGCTAAGTTTTTAAAAGTTCTGTTAATTTTTGGGTAAGGAATAGATACAAAATGCATCCAAAGTACATACGAAATTACAGTTTGAAATTTATGCATAGTTGTGCGAAGTTATGCGAAGTATGCATAATCAGACCATAAGTTGTGCAAAGATTGGTGTCCAAAAACTTAAAATTGTGGTTTTTAATTCACCATGGAAGTCGGTGTTTCCAATATACAGGCTGCAGATATATCCCAGCATACATCACGTGCGAATAATGTATTCGGTAATACAATTCCACCCTTGCCGTATACTTCCAACTACGTCGGTCTCCCTGATACACGTAAATATAAGTAAGTTATGAAATCATTGGTTTCCAAAATTTTCAAATGCTAATTTTTAATTCAGCATGGATGTCGATATCCCTACCGCATACGCAAGTGTACCTGAGCAATTTTCACGCTCCATTTTCATACCTGATTTTGGAGTTTACACACAAGAAGGGTACTGTGAGTAGATTTGATTTGAATAAAGAAAAATATGTTTAAAATACATATGTATGTACAGATCTTGCTTCACGCAATTCCTAGATGTACAACTAACGCAGTGCTCGCATGTGAATTTAGCCAAGTAAGTATACTTAAACGCAATAGAATGAAAATGTGTTACTTATACACTTGCCGGAACCAACTAAGGCGCAGGTTAGAGACTGCGGAACGCAAACTGAGTAAGTACATTACCACAGTGTGATCTGATTTTTTTTATGATTTTCGAGAATGCAGCTTTATAGTTTTGGAGTATCTTCAAAAGACTGAAAATTCTGAGTTAAGAGCAGAGCTGAAGAAATTGAAGGCGGAAAATTTTAAGTTAAATGCCCAGCTGGAAGAAGCGAATGCTGTCGTTAATCGAATTAAAACTATATTCACCGCAGGAAAAATTCGGAAGATGGTCCTCCTCAACAGCGTTGCCAGGTTGACGTTTTTAATGTCATTTGGACTTTTTTTGTATCCTGTTGACATTTGGACGTTTTTTGTGTAAAAAATGACGTTTTTTAACTTCCCAGTAAGTTTCCTCTGTGCACAATATCGCACATTTAATAATATATCGTGTTTGTGCAAGTCTGTGCAATGACGAATTAAGTTAAATTCGGGGGTTCAATTCAATCCATTTATTAAAACAAATTGTACATAAAGTAGCGAGGCGACAAATATCCGTATATTTAACAAAGAACCAAACTTGTTGACAATAATCAGCACTGAGTTAACAACGACTGATTTAGCGAGCAAGAAAACCAACCGCTAATCGTCGATTCTGCTGAGCGGTAGAGAGAAGCAATAAAAAATAATTACTTAAAGAATGATGGGAAAAGGAATTGTAATGACAGGTGTGCTGTTGCTGTTCGATGTTGTGAGAGCCAGCGTTTCCGAAACTGTCCATGCCGCCCCTAATGCTGGAACTAGCATGATATTGATGTCCTTTAGATGGCTCGCCAATTTAGGCATTGCCAGGAGCTGCTGCTTTAAAGTGTATGCAAATCTGAAAAGATATAGGGTTAGTGAGTGCAATCGTATAGGTTGTTTGCTGGAGTGGCCGCCTCAGTGGTGGAGGAGATAGGCAATCGGCATAGCCTTGAGATCGAGCGCTTGCACATGCCGAGCTTAGTGCGCAGAGTTACCACTCGAACAAGATTATCAATTCCTGGATGCAGTTCTGCAACTCTTCCAAGCATCCATTGTTGTGGTGGCAATCGATCGTCCTTTATTAAAACCAGTTCATTAATTTTGAGATTGGGTTCATGCTTACGCCACTTTGGTCGAGCTTGAAGGTGTGATAACCAATCTGATGACCATTTTTTCCAGAACTGTCGGATCATACGTTGTAGCGCTAGATAATGTGCACCTATGCCTGGAGTGTTGGTAGTTGACTCAGGAAGCGCTAGCAATGCATCCCCTATCAGGAAATGTCCTGGTGTTAGTACCAACAGGTCGTCGGGATCAGCACTCAACGGACAAAGGGGCCGTGAATTGAGGCATGCTTCGATCCTTACAAGCACGGTGGAAAGCTCTTCATACGTTAATCTTGTGCTGTCAATTGCTCTCTTCAAGTGGTATTTTACCGACTTGACATTTGCCTCCCATATTCCTCCAAAGTTTGGTGAATATGGTGGGTTGAAATGCCATTGAATGTTCTGCATATTCAATGCAGGCACGACGTCGCGTTTGACCGCCTCGGCAAAGTTACGGCGGTTATGTTGCAGCACCTTGTCAGCTCCAACAAAATTAGTCCCGTTGTCGCTATATATGTCGTGGCAAACTCCGCGTCTACCGATAAAGCGTTGCAGTGCTGCTAAGAAACACTCAGTGGATAGACCGGTGACAGCTTCTAAATGCACCGCCTTAGTCGCAAGGCAAATAAAGACCGCTATGTAGCCCTTGTAGACGGTATTGCCACGAAACCTTGAGGCCTTGAGCTCAATCGCGCCGGTGAAATCTACACCGGTGGCGTAGAAGGGTCGGGAAGGTGGAGTTATACGCTGCAGAGGCAGATTTCCCATCAGTTGACTTACGACTTTCGGCTTGTTACGAAAACATATGATACACTTCCGAAGGAGTTGCTGTACAGCTTTCCTAGCATGCACTATCCAGAACCGCTGGCGAATATGAGATATCGTCAACTGGATACCACCATGTAACGTAGTCTTGTGAGCATTTTCAATCACTAAGCAAGTGAAATGATGGGATTTTGGCAAAATCATCGGATGCTTTTGATTATAAGGCAACAGTGAGCGTTGCAATCGACCGCTAACTCTAAGTATACCTTCCTTGTCGAGAAAGGGAGTTAAACTGCCAATGCTACTCTTATGGGGCAGGGATTCATTGGATTTTACCAAACGAAGGTCCTCGTGAAATTCTTCAGCTTGAACACGCCGCACAAGGTAGTTGAGGCTTGCCTGGAGTTCATATACAGATAAAAACCCGGTCCGACGACACTGGCGATGAGCTGCGCGCGTGTTAAAAGAGAAACGCAAAAGACAGGCAGTGATTCGTATCAATTGGTTAAGCGATGAAAATTTATTTATAAAGGAGTCGTCTGATGTGAGAACGTGAGTACGAACTTGGGTTGGTTTAGCTTCAGAGGTTGCTACGTTAACATCTTCGTCGTTGAGGACGTAGCTTGGCCAGACCGATTTGTCTTTTGCCAGCCAGGATGGTCCCTTCCACCAGAGCTTCGATCTGAGTAATTCGTCAACTGTTGTGCCACGCGATGCACAGTCGGCAGGGTTTTCGAGGGTCCCAACGTGATTCCACTGCTCTCGCACTGTGAGGGTTAAAATTTTGCTGACTCGGTTAGCCACAAAGGTTTTCCACCGGTTGACGTCGCCTTGAATCCAACACAGAACGACGGTCGCATCCGTCCAGAAATGCATGGGCACGTCTTCAATTGGTAGACGCAGATTACTCTTTATCCAGTTAGCTAGTGTGGCTGCCAACATCGCACCGCAAAGTTCAACTCTCGGTATCGTGAGCGGTTTTACCGGGGTAACCTTGCTTTTCGCGGCTAAAAGATGAGTGTGGATTGCGCCATCCGTATATTGCAAACGAATGTATGTGCAGGATGCATAAGCAGACGAAGATCCATCACAAAACGTATGAAGCTCGACAGATGTGAGTCCCTGAGGAAAGTAGTTCATATATCTGGGGATTGAAATTCGGTGAACTACCGCCAAGCTCTCCACAACCTTCTGCCAACCCTCGCATAACGTGGCTGGTATGGTTTCGTCCCATTCCAAGGCTGTTGAATAACCATTTGGACGATCAACCTTCGTTGTCCATACCGCCTTGAGTATCATCTTGGCGGCTACTATTACTGGGGTGATAAAGCCGAGTGGATCGAATAATCGAGCGATGGTGGAAAGAATTGAGCGTTTGGTTGGAGTTGCGTCGATATTCGATCTCAATTTGAAGTGGAAACTGTCTGTTGTAGGGCTCCAGTATAGTCCGAGTGTCTTGA
This sequence comes from Rhagoletis zephyria, assembly GCF_001687245.7. Taxonomy (NCBI): domain Eukaryota; kingdom Metazoa; phylum Arthropoda; class Insecta; order Diptera; family Tephritidae; genus Rhagoletis; species Rhagoletis zephyria. Next base: position 2,589 of record NW_016159448.1, on the reverse strand, counting down.
TTGCTTCGCTACCATTAAGTTGAAGCGGCCCCGGCTGAGCTCGATGTTCTGGAGGTATAGATTGGAGTAGGACTTCAGAATTACTTGCCCATTTCCTCAGCTTCATACCGGCAGATAGGAGAGCGCCTCTTAGATGCTCGCGAATTTGGATGGCTTCTTGTAGAGCGTGGCTGCCTGTCTGTACGTCATCCACATACATTTCGTGTCGTAGGACCTTTTCTGCTAACCAGAAGCGGTGCCTTTCATCATGAGCAATTTGGTGCAGTATTCGAATAGCTGTGAATGGGGCAGATGCAGTTCCAAATGTAACCGTGGTCAAACAAAACTCTTGAATCCGACGATCTTCTCCTCGCCATAAAATACGCTGATATTGCGTATCATCAGGATGCATGCGTATGCAACGATACATCTTCTGGATGTCTGCAGTGAGCACATATTTGTGCTTCCTCCAACTGAGTATAACGGCAGACAAATCGTTCTGCAATGATGGTCCTGTGCATAGCAAATCATTAAGTGATTTCCCGTTTGATGTCTTGCAAGAAGCATCGTAAACAACTCGCAGCTTTGTCGTGCTGCTTTCCGCCTTGATGACAGCATGGTGCGGTAAGACGCAGGACGTAACAGTTGGCTTGCCCGTAGATAATATAACGCAATGTTCATCTTCGGTGGAAAGTGCTGGCGTGATATGTTGAAGTTCAAAATAATCTTGTATCGCGCTTGTGTACGCTTGGCAAAGTTCAGCATTGCCGTTAAAACGACGTTCGAGCTGAAGAAAACGGTTTAACGCTGTTTGTCTTGATCGCCCAAGAGTTTGGTTTGGATCGAAAAGAGATTTTAATGGTAAGCGAACCATGTAAGTGCCGTCATCTAGGCGGGTGTGCGTTTGCTGGAAAAACTCTTCGCACCATTGATCTTCGTCAGATAAAACTCGCTGAGATGGAACTTGCTCGAGCTCGTAAAACTGTTTTACGAGTGTCTCCAGTTCAAGCGTTGCATGGCAACATCGAAATTGCGTTGGCGCTGCAGGAGGCTGCGCGAAGCTGCCTGAGAGAATCCAGCCCAAGTGCGTGTTTTGAGCTATTGGTTGGTCATTGGATCCTCTGCGTACTCCGGGTAGTAGCAGGTGTGCGAATAGATCGGCACCGATGAGTAAATCCACTTTGCTGGTTTTATCGTAAGAAGGGTCTGCTAAAATAAGACCTTGCAAATGTGACCACTGCTGTGGCGTGATGTCTTCAGCAGGTAAAGACGTTGTTATAGAGTTTAGCACGTGCGCTGGTGCAGTGCGAAAGGCTATGCGAAGGGCTGAGGCAATTTGAGCAAATTTTTTTTGTGTCTACGAAGGTCTTTCGTTCAAAACAATCTTTATTGAGAAACGTCGGACACCTGCGCAGAATGTGCATTTGACCACAAAGAATGCAGTGATTAGATTTAGTTGAAACATTGCTGGGCTTGGTATGAATGTGAAACGATTTTGAACCTACGTGCGGGGCATATTGCTGTTGGCGCCTAGTGGTTTGAGCTTGGTTGTGGCGTCGGTTCGCCATGGCATCTGAAGATGGTGGTTGTTCTGCGCGATTTTCTATGGCGTCCAATGTGTGCAGCCGAGTGTAGAGGAATGCTTCCAGGTCACTGAACGTCGGGATCGTTGTCCTGTCGCCGAGGTGATGCTCCCACGCTTGATGTGTTTCCTTTGGAAGTCTAGTGACGAGATGATGTACTATCCAAAATTTGCTGTCATCTACGAATACCTTTAAACGTCTTAGTTCGTTGATACATACGTTTGCTGCATTCAGCATGAATTTTATATCATCTGCACGTTCTCTCGGTAGTTTTGGCAGGCTATATTGTAATGTTCCCTACCCACTTGTAAACTAATTATTTATTTAAGTTTATATGTATCACCCAGTAGTTGTCATTTGTAGATATAAGATACACTAAACACTCTGTACCGAAAGAAGGAGCCATTTTATCTTTCTTCTTCCGGTAACAGCTAAAACGAGGAGACGTGCCAGAAAAATAGTAAGAAATAAATCGAAGTATATAAAAAGACATCTTTGCAATTTTAAAGACTGCGTTATAGCCTCAGGTGTGGGGTGCTACCCGCCAATATTTAAACGTTTTATTTATTAAATAAACCTTGTAACAAGGGAAAATTCNCAAATGCCGTCGACACGTTCCGCAGGGAAAATGACTGGAGGTAAAGATGAATTAAAGCAAAGCAGTGAAGGTGGCCCACCTATTACATCAAACACTGAGTCGCATACAATGAAATCAGCCAATGCACATAAGGCTATTGAAGACAGCTCCAATATCGTGCCTGCTCCTGCATCCCCTGGTGCTCCTGCCGTCATTTTATCTGCTGCCCTGACACCTGGAGTACCTGGTGCCTCCGCCGCCAACCAACCTGCTGTACCTGGTGCCTCCGCCGCCAACTTACCTGCTGTACCTCGTGCCTCCGGCGCCAAATTACCTGGTGCCCCCGCCGCCAACTTATCTGCCGTTCCTGCTGCCACGTCACATGATTTGCCTGCTGTTCTTGCCGCTGCCGAACCTTATGTGCCAGCTCCTGCTACCAATGTTCCTAAT
>NW_016159447.1:33504-85639 GCF_001687245.7 Rhagoletis zephyria | reverse complement strand
TTTATTTTATTAAATTAAAATAATTTATTTCATTAAACTAACTCTATTTTATTATTATTATTATTTATTGATGAAATATAAAATATTGCGCCAACATTACTAGCGCACTAGCAGCTGAGGCCAACGGTAGGGTAAATCTATTTTATTTGAGCCCATTTTATCTATTTTATTATAAAATGTAATTAAATTAAATTATGTAGTTTGATTTTAGTTATTTAAGGAAAAATGTATAATTTTACTATTTTTTTTAATTACATTTCATTACATAAATCAAAATTTCTCTATTTAATTAAATTTACATTTTATTATTATTTATTTATTTAGTAAATTAAAAACTTTATTTTATTTTTATTTTTATATTTTTTTTATTACGTTGCATTTTTTCATTTACCATTTGTTTTCGCAAAAACTCTAAATCACACGACATTTTGGTTGTTCACCATTTGCCTTTTTCTATTAATAAGTATCTAATATGAGTTTTCTTATACTTTATGGGCAACATGCAAACATTAAATAAATGCAAATTTTTCATAAATACTAACTATTTCTCAGTGCTTTCGAAAAATGAATACATATTTATCATTTCAAATATCTAATTATTGGCATACTTTAAGGCTAGGTGCACACACATCAATCTGAAGATTACGCATGCCGCGTTTGGTGAAAGCACTACTACTAAAAACAAACTCATATACATATATATTTATAATAACAGAGATAGTGCAGATATTGCTTTAATGAATGAATATGATTACGAAATGACGAACTATCATTCTTTAGCATTCGTTGAACATTTGAATCATTCAACTGTTCTCACAACACAAGCGCTAGCAAGCGTATCTACATGCAAATATGACAATATGACAATGGTTATGATGCATATTGAAATCTTTTGACAATTATGATGAATATTAAATGAGATGCCGCTACATCGATATCGATGATGGAATATTATTTATATATGTTGACGTTTTCTACTTTAAGCTTTCCGTATGGCATGCATTTAAGGACTTTTAGCAAGAAGTTTTTTATGAATTAATGAAGGATAGTGAATCTTCAGATGAGCTTAAATGAAAAAAAGGTCGGAAGGTTTAGGTTTATTTTTTTCCATTACTTCTACTTTTTTTCACAATAATTTCGTTTCGTGGCTGATTTGCAATTCGTTGGATGCGATGTGGGCTGAGGAGTCCTGAGCACAAATAACTGGTTTGATGATACATTTTATGCTTTCACGGGACAAAGGTTGATGAATGGTTAGTTTTCGTTTGATTTCGTGATGTGCTTGGCGGTATCGTCTACTTATTTATGTATATATATGTATGTATGTATATAAAATACTAAGGCTCAGGCAGGTGGCTTTAGCAAATTCTACTTGCAATTAACACAAAAAATAGAGGATACATTTAAACAAAAAAAAAAAAATACATACTTCAGTGTGTGTGCTTTTAAAGAAATTGAACTGGAGGTGGTAGGAGGAATTTTTCATAGCAGTAATATGTGATTGTCAAATCGCAAAACACAAACGCCTTTTGAGTCAACTGAACGTACAAACGAACGAACAGATATAACTTGTTGCTTTACATACTTTCTTAGGTTTTTTTTTTTTTTTTTTTTGTATTATGAAAATTGATGCCTGGCCACGCATTTTAGTCATGATTTTGCCTCTTTGTGCATTTTTGTAATACTTGAAATATGTACTTTTACATATTTATTGCTTGACATTATATTCTCTGTGAGTTTTTTTCTTGCATTTACAAATACATTATTTAATTTGTAGTTGAAAATTTTCGGTACTGGACCAAAAGATTCACAACAGAAATACAAAAAAAAAAATAAAGTACTACCAGGAGGTGATGGTTTTGTATGCGTGCAGGAAGTGAAATGAAAAATAATGAAGTACGATAGGATTATGATATTGTAATGCTATAAAACAGAAGTGCGCAATGAGCGTGGCTGAAGATTGACTCTACATAAATAGCTGGGTCTGAAAATGTGGAAAAGGAGACTTAGTTTGCGTTGGTGATCACTAAAAGCTACATTTTCTATGCATATTTTGCATGATAGTTTGATGGGTAGAATGCAAGGCCAAAAATTGCATTCGGATTAATTTTTAATAAAATTATTGCCAAATATTTTTTTTTAACTTTTTAAACCCATATTATTAACTAATAACACTGTTAGAAATTTTCAATATTTTCTGAGGTTTTGATGAAACCAAGAGTTTTTGAAAGCCTGAATTGTATAAAGACAAGCTCAGACTCAGTTTTCTCAGGTTGGCGATTTTAAGCGTTTTTTTTTTTATTTAAAGTTGGTGGTCGCAGAGCAGCTTTTAAAACAATTAAAAGTAATTTAAAGTACATGAAGAAAAAGTGAAAACAATGTTTCTGAACAATACACCAAAGAGCACAAAAGAAATTAATGTTGAAAAATATTCCAAGCGGGTTCAGATTCCTTTTACCAAAAAAAGTTCCAGAAAGGCCTATTGGTGGTACTACTATTTGCACTGAGATCAATTTTAATTGTGTCAAAAGCTGCTCTGCAACCACCAACTTCAATGAAAAAAAAAAAACAAAACGCTTAAAATCGCCAACCTGCGAAAGCTGAGAATTTACTTTTCTATATACAATTTGGACTTTCAGAAAAACTTTGTGTAATCAAATCCGTAGCCGACTGCCGAACAGTGTAATGGGTAATATCACTAAATACATCATACCTATACTGATGTTGATACATATGTATATGTTCCCTTCGTAGCCATTCGAATTAAGTTGTCACATTGTTGTAAATTTCACGTATAACATCGGACTACGATGGATTCAGTGATAGTCCCAAATATAAACATGCTTAGGACTATTGTGGCCGTTTGCTTATGATATCTACTTTGTTGTACTGGGTCTTCGTAAAACAGATTAGCGGTTGGTTAAGTTATATCACTACTTAATTGCATTATAGATGAAAAAGTTCATCCCAGATTGCTGCCTAGATGCAAGACTAATCTGAATTTATCAAATTTGGCATAGTCGTCATAGTAAGGTTTATGATTTTTACGGTAAACGTAGTTCGCACACATTTTGCCATAAGAGTGCTATTTATTTGTGTTTTTTTTCCAAAATATTTCCAAAAATATTGAAACTTCATCCTCTGCCATTTTGGGGATGAGAAACACCATTTTGAGATGAATCGTGGTCGCATTTCGCCGTTGTCCATCAGAGCAACGTAGCGTGTGGTCAATTCTAAATAATACGAAGTCAAAGTTTTTCGACGCCTGAAGAAGCGCCCGATGGGTTAAACTCACATTTTTGGAGGTACTTAATCGGAGGAAAAAAGTGCTTCCAAAATTAATTCAAACGCATGCAAAAGTGTATTTATCTTCATGGAGAATATTTTGAAAAAAAACGAAAAAATATTTATTTTCCACCATAAACATATATGCTTTTTTTTATTTGTCTATCTCAAATCCAGAGATCAGAACAAAAGGTCTGATCGGAACTAAATGTCGTTCTCCCAAACAAAAATGAGATGAAAACTTTCGAAAGTGTTTTCACGAAAAGAAAGATGTCGAGGACCTTCTCAACAGGAATTATATAAGAACAAAACCCTGGAAATGTTCCGAAAGCACGCGAAATGCGAAAAATACTTTCGGGAACATTTTTAAGAGAATATATTGGGATCAATAGCCTCCAAAACGTTGTGAAAAAAAAACAAAAGTCTAACAAACTTCATTTCAAAGAACAATTTGTGAACTTAAGTCTCAGGAACAAGTCTTTTCTGAGCTAATCGAGAAGAATGGAAGCGAGTAGAAAATTATTCTTTTAATGCTGTATTAGTTTGAATGATTTGAATATTAAAATCAAAAAAGAACTGATAGATAATTATGGAAATTAAATCAAGGAAAGACTTAAGGTACGAACTTTTCTTGAACCGAAAATGAAAAACTGTTCCATAAATCGACAGTGCTCTCTAATGATAAGCGATCTGGAAATTTAAATGAGCCAAATGGTCCTCACTTAAGCGAGTTTTCATCCCAACTCATTCGTTACGTTCAGTTCTCAAAGACTTCCTCAGACTTTTGTTCTTATTTTTCGTTCTCATTTCGTTCTAGTTCTAGTAACGTTCCCAAAATTTTCGTTCTCATTTTGCTCTCCTTGAGAATGTTCCTCAACGGTTTGTTCTCATTTATTCCGAGTTAAGTGCTTTCAATCTTTTCGTTATCGTTTGGTTCTTTTGCGGGAACGTTCTTGACATTACATTTTGTTGTCGTGCGAAACTGAACTAAAGCCGGAAAGCGTTCTCTGTCGCTGCTCAAAACCTAAGTAGCAGCATCCGTAATATGTATATATTAGACTGTAATTCCAGTAGCTCTACAAACCAAAAACATCCACTGTAAAAAAAAAACTTTTAAAAACATTTCTCCAAGGTACTTTGACATTATTGGCCTCCAACGAGTCGTTTTATTCAACAAGTGTGTCAATTTTATTTTCTATAGAAAGTCAGCTTGCAGATCAATGCCATCACGTAGGTATATAATGGTGATCAGGAGGATTCCGATAATGATAAATCCTGAATGTACATCTAGGTACATATGTACATATTTTCAAAAGAGCTTGAAGAAAATATCATCATAAGGTTCATAGACCAAACAGGCATGATTATGGTTTCGAAACTTTGAGCATAATTGGCCTGTTCCTAGGTCAAAGACAAAACTCGTTGCATAGAAATTGATTTAATTACTGCGTCTAAAAGTATGCCCAAAAACTCGACTTAAACGCTTTAATAATGACGATTTTCTAATTAATTAATGACTACGTGACAACGACGAAGCAATGCATTTATGTATAATTTGGTAATAATTACCAACTGCTTTCCAAATGCCACAATAGTCCTCGATAATTATCAAGCAAAATGTTTGTATACCTCCATTATATTTGACATTAATTTTATTGAATGAAATCAAAAAAAAAAAAGAACTACTTCAAAATAAGTGAATGCTTACTATAAATGTATGTATTACTGAGTATGTGTATTGTAATATAATTAAGTATCATTAAATGAAAAAATAATCAGTGCTTTACGCTTACTGCGGTTCGTCCTTAGGTAGTAGTAGTTTAGCTCCTAATATACCTTTAAAGGGAAGCTGCCTACTTTAGTAGTCGCTGCCTGTGTCTTAAAAATACTAATCGCTCCAAAATTAATAACTCTTCATTAAAAAAAAATACATGAAATTTCTGAACAATCACACCACAAAGTTTGGACATTTGTTACAAATATACAGGCACTCCCAATGCGCGTCACTAAACGCATTTCCATTTATTTGTTCATTACTGTCCTTTGCCATTCCAAATATTATTGACCTGTTTTTGGTTTTTCTCAAGTGACATTGTGTGCCTCTAACGCCTTAAAAGCACCCAGGGCTCAAAAGAGGCCTGGTAAGACTTGAGCGCCTTTATCGCAGCCACAGTATAAACTTAAATACTTAATGGCGATGTTGTTCAGTTCCTTCAGTGCTTAACGTGCATACGTAGTTTTTAAGCGCGTTTTTTTTTATTTTTTACTCCGTTGATAAGATCTTGTTTAAGCTGAGCTTACATTTATTGCTTCTACTTATTTATAAAAAGTACATATACATACGTTCGTATATTTATTGTAAACAAAAAATATTTATTATGTACATTTGTCGAGAATATGCATTTAAATAAAATTATAAATAAAAGCAATTCAATTATGTTGTCGATTTAGTAGACAACAAAAATATTAGTATGTCTTTATTAAATTTTAAATATTTTTTTATTGTGATTAAAGTGTTAGTAAGTAATCGTATGTATATCGACACTACACACCGAAAAGCGCATGAAATTTTATTTTACTCTTTATTCATAGGATAGTGAAAATTCAACATCAGGCAGTCAGTTGATAATTATTTACGACACAACTATTTCGTTTGAAAAAAAAATGTTGGTTTTATTTGTGAAAATGTTTTGCGAAAAAAAAAACGAAAATATAAATGCAGTGAATAAGTTACGCCGATTCAGTGCGCAGTTTCGTGCATTAAAAAGCTGATGAGATTGCATCACTGCGATGTGTGTAAATATATATGTATGTAGACTAACAAAATAGCCTAACTTGGATTAGCATCTGCTTTAACAATTTATAAATACTAAACAAGTTTTGTATTAATAATAATACAACTTACTTTAGATTTAAATGTTAATTACGTAACTTAAGCTAACCTAAAGTTCGATTTTACTACCATGCAACCGCCATCCGGTGGATGCTAAAAATATAAATATAGGGTGCCCATCGAAAATGTTTTTTTTTTGTGGAAATTTCAAGACCCTACGCCCTAATTTTATTAGTTTTAATGAGAAATATTATTGCCTATTTTTATAGATTTTTTAAAGGTCATTTAGAAAATCGGAGCTTTTAGTTTTATGAGTTTTTGAATGACTATTTTTGATTCGATTTCGAATCTATTGTCGGACTAGGCTTGTTGGGATTTTATTTTGGGTGAATTAAAAAAATACCCATATTTCTTTAAATTTCTTAAAATTTGACCATCGATAATTTCTACAATTAAATTGATTTTCAAATAAACTGACAGCTCATTTATTGCAATCGCGTAAAAATTGTCGAAGTTAGGCAACTTTTCTTAAATATGGCCTAGAATTTATATTGTTTATTAACCGGACTTTCAGATATTTTGCGCAGTGTGACTATGGAATTCAATCGCTCTTTAGCAAAAAGTGTTTTTTCAAGAAATTTTACGAAAATTAGGGTGGCACCGCCTACTTATATCATAAATGTGTATCTCAAAAACCACTTGACCGATCTCAACCAAATTTGATGAACACATTGCACTTAGGCTTCTTAAGCGCCATATTGAAAATTCACCAACGTAACGGTAATTCCAAAAAACTCAAAGCTAGCTATATTTTAGGAGCAGTAGCTTTTGTCCGATTTCAAAAATATTTAAAAAGGTACTTAAGGTGGTTAGTTTTTGAGATACGCACATAACATAAAAGTGGGCGGTACCACCCCCATTTTCCTAAAATTTCTGGAAAAACCACTTCTTTGCTAAAGAGCGATTGTGTAAAAAATCTGAAAGTCTCATAAAAACAAATAAAATTAGTGGGTAAATTATTAGTGTGGTAGTGAAATTTCAAAAAAAAAAATAATAATTTTCAATGGGCACCCTAATGTGCATCTCAAACTACGTCGCAGGTTTGTGGAAGCACACTTTTTGAGTTGAGCATGTGTAAATGGCTGTTGGTGTTTCTTTTAAGTTGTCTAAAAGAATCTAAATGATATATTTGCAATCACTGTTTGACCAAAGTGAGAAATGGATTTAACCCTATAATGGAGAAGCGTGCCTGAAGGCACTTAAAAAAAAATTGCACTGGTAGCAAATGTAACCGATTTCTATATTAAACAATATTTCTTGCAATAGTCAATGGGTATGGAAACATATTTTCAGAAGCTTTCAAAAGCTATTTTATCACTTCCGTTCCACTTTGCAAACGCCATGTATATTTGCAACGGAAAAAGGGCTGGTAAATAAATGCTGTGTTATAAATTATCCAGCCTCTTTTGGTTTTGAGTTTCTTTGTAACAATAATAACTTTTGTTTCTAACAGGTATGTTTATCCACGGGTCCCCATCTTTAACTTTGCTGAGGAGATCCTACGATGTTGACTTCACTGAGGCTGATTACTGGCTTAATCCTCGCAGTGACACATTTTCAGATCTTTACTGATAGCCCCAGAACAATTTTAGCACTCCAACTTTCTGTCATCGAGGCCACTACCCGAAATCGGGTGAATATTACGCTCAGGACAAAACTCATTTCCTCAAGCTTAGAAGTCTAGCTGGGTATTTTCTTTTATTGATCAAATGGGACTGCAGAGAACTTGTGAGACTGCTGGCAGGATATGTTGTATGGTGCGAATCACTGATTGTGATCCGCATGCATGGCAACAGGATTTTCCCTTACTGCCTTGAAGCGAATGAAACGGAGAAACGGAGCTACAATTTGTGTGCTTCTGTCTCGCCTTTGTAAGGGATGGGTATGAGATGAATAGCTGATTTTTTGACAATCAGAAATTTGCTGAATTTAGATTTAAAACAGATTGGAAGGAACATGAAAAAGTACAATGTGGCGTCATACCGTCCTCAATGATCGTTTGAAATCAAATTCTAACTTCTAAAGTATAACATTTGGAACTCTGCAAAATGATTTATATGTTTGTGGTAGAAGGTTTGCAATGGTGGGCATCCTCCATACCTGGAGAAAGTAAATATCGTCGAATCGGCGCACGCCTCAGTAGTCTTAATTTAGAAAATAGTTGATGCCTCCAAAAAATAATATTTCATTTGACTCATCGTTTTTAATATTAAATTTCATTATATTCATTTAAATTCTTGAAATGTTTTGAGAAAATAATTTTTTTACGAAATGAGTTACTATTATGCAAAACCCATCTCTCTATACGAACCTGGCAATCCTAGCGGAGATTGAAAAGTTTTGCTTAATCCTGGTCTCAAAAAAATTTAATTATTTATCTTGGTAATTCTTTTTGTATTGTTTTTCTTTCCGACAGGGTGGATATTCTTGGAAAGTTAATAAGATATAATGTGTTTTTGAAAGAATTTCCGTGTTTTAATCATTTTCATTATTCTTGCCAGTAATTCCAAACCCACAAAAAAAAATAAAAAAATAAGCAAGTTAATGCTTGGAGCTTCTTTGGAGAAATATGTAAATGAATGGCATATTCGCATTCAGTGCCTAAAAAGTTGCCTAAAAACACATTATTACATATTTATGTATAGAGATGTACTTATATCTGTAAAGTAGTAGTATTCGTCTTAAACTTTTTTTTTTAAGCAGAAGCTCGCTCACTTAACTGGAAAAAATCCTAAGAATCGTACGGCTACTTAAACCTCCGAAATGTTAATGCAACAGTATATTGTAATATTTCTGTAAAATAAAATAATACAGTGCATACATATAAATAAGTTTATACTAAATAGATACCTATGATAGCAAGCAATTGAAATGCAACTCTTATTTTTTATACAAACAGATAGGAAAATAAAATTTTCGTGCAGTTTTTATCAATGGCCAAGAATTTGATATCAGCGTTGCCGTTTTGATACAATTGTATCATTTTTCATACTTTTTTTTTCCTAATTTTAAGATTTGATACTTTGATACTTTCTTGTTCACAAATACCCCATTTTGATACTTTTGGCTGGCAGAAATGAATTTTTGTAAACTATAAATAATATTACTAGTTTACGGTGAAGTGATTTTTTTCATGTTATTTTAAGTTTTACAATTTTATATGTAGATATTTATAAGTTTGATCTGGTAACTCTTAGAAGGCAAATACAACCCGGAATTTCTTTGCACACGCCGCGATTATAGGGCCCCTAAGCCACACAAAAACATTGCGTAATATCGGGCTTGTGTTGCGTATGGCGACAACTGTGCAATTTTTAGTCTACTAGTTTTGATTTTCTTGTCCAGACTGTGCTATAGAATGTGGAGCGTAGAAAAAAATATTTTTATTTTTTAATATATTAAGGCTGAAGCTACCAAAATATACAACGCACATTCATATTTCTTGCACACATTTACTTGAGCAACGTTTCTCCTAAAGAATGGTTGCGCAATTTTATTGTGTAGTAGTTTCCACAATATTGACTTGACTATAAGTTTACTCTTCGTTATGCAAGTTTTGCCAAAGCAAGTAATCAGCCGTATTCTGTATTTCGACTCGAAACGAAATTTTCTCCGTTTGGCATACGCGTATTTGAATTATTGTCACTATGTAACATACTTATACCGTGGTGGCTGTATAAATAGGGACACGACTTTTTGCCAAATTTCGAATATTTATATGTAAAACTTTTTATTATAATCCTCTCTGTTGCATTTTCATACTTGCTATTGTGTATTTATTAGGGTGATCCTTAAGAACACTATTACTTAAATTTTTTATAGGACACCACTTTTTTTTGTTCTACATCAACAAAATTTTCAAATATAAAACAAATGTAAGTGCCGCTACTAGGGTGTGAACAGTTGAATTTAAAGAAAAAAATCGCAAAAAGTCGACAAAATTTTGACTGAAAGTATGAAAATTTTTACATGTTATTGAAACTTATTCACATAAGGACCACCCTAGGTACTATCTATGCTAATATAAAACCGGTCTAAAGTAATTTATGTTAAATTATTATCTATAGTTTTTCTTAAGCTTTACGATACGCCTCTTAATTTAAGCAAAGTATATACATATGCATATAAAACGATACGTAAATTTAATTTAAGATACTATTTTTTGTTAGTCTTCTAATAATGCGATGAATTGAGAGCGAGCTTGGTAGAGGGTAACTTAGAAAATTATGTTAGTTGTAGTTGTTAATTGTTAGTAGAAGAGAAATATAGATACAAAAATGGTTTGACTGCAAATGAAAGCAAAATATTCGAAAGACACAATTTTTACATTTACAAAAAATCAAATAATTAAAATTGTTAAATCGAAAATCGAAGACGTTGTAGAAATATGAAAATGGAAATGGAAATTCACAATCGAATTCGTAAGTTAAATAGAAATTTTTATTAGAGAAAAAATTCAATTCATCAGATTATTACAATAATACACGCTAACGGTTACATACAAATTGACGACAGTACTTTACGATTATTAAAAAAAAAAAATATACACACAATAAACACCAAACGCCAATTAAATTTCAGTTTAGGCATATGTATAGGTTTTTTATTTTTATATTTTGTTTTTCCTTTCATTACAATCCAAATATTTAAAAAAGATAGGAAGAGAATAGACAGAGAAATCGATATTTGGTAATGAAGTTACGACGAATAGTTAATTAAAAAAAAAAGACGAACAAAAAAAAGAAATGGAAATTTTAAATGCGTTACAGAAATGTTACGCTTGTACAGCGTTACAGTTAATGGGAATAGAAATAGTTTTATTTTTTTTTTATCTAATTTCGGAAATACTATCGAACATAAAAAGTACGAGAAGTGAAGAAAATCCAAATTCAATTATAAATTCTTCTTTACAATAGATTGTTACAATAATAATAACAACACAACAAACACAAAGCGTGCAACATGAGAAATGAGATATTCAATCTGAAACTGCTGGAATGTTATCGAAATTAAAATACTGACGAAGAAATTAATGGAGGGTAGGATAGAAAGAGCAAGAAAGTCTAAGAAAGAAATGTAACGTAAAATCGAAGTAAATTATGGATATTGTAAAAAAAAAATGATTGCTATTATCCGTAGCACAAAAAAAGAGCTGAAAATGTGCTATTTTGAAATTTCGGTTCTATTTAATTTTGATGTTTTTTTTTTTATTTTTATTTTTATTTTTTTTGAAGCGTTTGGAAAGAGATGAAACAAAATTACACCTCTAAAGTTGTGGGGCATTTCGGTAATTGCTTTAGTGGAAAAATTTCGGTTTCATTGGTAACGAGTTTGAAGTAAAATTTTGTATCAAGCAGGTATAATTTTATTTCATTTCCATTTTGTTAGTGGTTCTTTAAGCAGAAGCGGACTGGAATGGTTTATGTTGAGTACAAATTTTGATCATATTGTATACTAATTTTAAATGTTGAAATAAAATTAAAAAGCTTAATTTCAAAATTTTTGAATTTTTATTTTAATTTTTTTAATTTAAATATTAAAACTTTTACTAATTTTGCATCGAAACCTTTCTGAGCAATTTTAAAAACTGTACCCAATTAACTTTTTTTTTTATCACTTAGCTAAAACAAATTAAATTTATAATCAACCAATTATCTATATTTTTTGTGCTACAAATTATTTGGCTTTGTTAATTTTGAACCGCTAATTGTTTGCCAATTGAATAGTAGTGGAGTTAGTTTGAGTGGTTTGGTGGGCGCATTTTTGGTCTGTTGAAGTTGTGGTGAAATGTGCGTGGGCTAATTTGGCTGCCGCCAGTGTGTTTTGTGATACTTTTATGTCTGTTATTCCATATACTGTCTTTTTTTACTCAGTTTCCGTTGTTGTGCAGGACAGNCAGGGTAAGTGCAAATGCTTTTTTTTCTTGTTTGTTTGTATCAACACCAATTTTGTTCTAAATTTCCGCATCATGTACTAACTATGGCGGTATGTATGTATGTATGCGAATTTTCATATTTTTTATTTGTGCGCATGCAAATATTTAGGTGTTGGTGGTGGTTGGTTTAAGGATTGGCGGGCATTTGCGTCGGATGTTGTTGGCGTGGTGGTTGGAGTTTAGTATTTTGAATTTTTTGTTTTTTTTTAAATGTTGTCTGATTATTAAAGTGGTAATGGATTTGTTATTTATTTTTTTTGATTTAGTTATTTATAAACTCTAATGTTTTCTTCAGATATTTGTTGGTGTTTTTGTTTCTTTTTTGCTTTCGAGTGGAAATCAAAATAAAATTTCATACACTTTTTTCTTTGAATCAAACAGAAAAGAATTGCAATTTCCAATATTTAAGAGTTTGAGTGAACATTAAAGTAAAATTGCTTTTAAATGAAGTTTTGCATTTTTCTGGTGAAATAAACTTTTTTTGTAAATAGCAAATCTGATTTGATTGTATAAATGAGCCGCAAAGAAAAACGGAAACGCACTGAAATTAAAGTAACTTAATTTTTAGTACAAGTAGTTTGATATATAAGTGCTCAAAAATACTCTTTAGAGAAAGATAGTCGGTTTTTTGAACGAAGTTTTTTCACATATTTGCGCATTTTCTGCATTCTTCGCACTTGTTAAGTGTAACTTTTTTTCACTGTTTTAGGATAAGTTTTTCTTGTGTTTTGCAGAAATTTCATTTTGATTTGGTGTTTATTTGCTATTAATTCTTTTGTATAGTAAAAAAATAAAAAAAAAATCAACGAATAGTCTTTTAAGAATTTTCACTATTTAATAATTTCTATAATTAAAAATAAATTATAATTAAAATTTTCACGCTAGTAATACATTTCGAATACAAATCCATTTTATCCATTTCTGTACGAAGGACTTATAAACTTAAAAATGTTTGATATAATATTCTCACCTTCGACCCCTCTCATTTTTTAACGTGCCACCATATTTGGCTCTTGTTCCAATCAAGTCTATTATCTCAGGTATACAACTTGCAAAAATCGCCTGTATTCAATGTGAGAAATGAATTGATAGTGAAGAGTTTGCATTAAAATATTTTTTATTCATAAATTTTTTGGTTTGAAGTTTAAGTTTTATTCATAACGCTGGACACTGAAAACGAAATTAATTTTTTATGCGTTTCTTTCAGTTTTATAATTTTTGAATTTTTTTATTTTTTTATTTTGATTTGTTTTGTACACATCTATGAAATCCAATACTACTGGCAGCGCTCTAAGATCCTTGTGACTTTGTAAATATTTTTCACACATCTGTACCTACTACGCAGTTGATAGTGAGTAAACCAATTAATACAGTGGAACTGGAAGAGGTTACCAGAGGGGGCAATGTGTACAAATGTCAATATAAAATCAGTTTTATTTTTTTTAACAACTTGATTTTCACAAAATAATGCCCGCTTTAAATTTAACGAACAACTTTCTTGTTGGATAAAAGTATTACCTTCACCTTTAAAATGACTTTCATCAATAGAAGGAAATTTTTGTTATTTATTTTTTTTTTACTTTTTACAGGTTTTAAACACATATGTATTTTTGCTGTTTATGCGACAATGAGTCCATTCCCATGGCCGCAAGAACCGAAAAATTCGTTCAATTTCTTTTTTTTAGAAAGTTCATTACAAACTGTTTTTTTGGAAAAAAAACAAAGGTCAAAAATTTTAATTTTGGAGGTCATTTTAAAGGTCTGATTGAATAAAAAATTATCTTCGCCTCAAAACCGACCTCCAAAAGTAGATGAACATTTTAATTTTTTTCCTACTGGTTTCAAGCAAAAAAGATCAAAATTTTAAACTTTATATTTTTGAAAGTCATTTCAAATTCAAGGTAATTCTCTTATCGTTTGCGATACTTTTTCTTGAATTTTCTAGCGTAAAAGCTTTAAAATACCGTTACATTTATTTCGAGATCTCTTCTCGTTCTCGAGATGTTTGATATTGTCCCTTTTATTCCAAAATAAAACAGTGTGCGACATCAGAGAGACTGTAGCTAAGATAACTCTACGGTTTAGGATCTCTAACTGTTGCGACTAAAGTGATTGGCTTAACCATCACATAACGGCGGCTTAAGCCACGCCCTGAAATTTAGACAACCTTTCGTAGAGTTGGTAAGCCTGATGGACATTGATTACTTAGAAAAAGCCCCTCGATATGATTTTGGGATTGCTGAAAACGCCTGCAATTTCTTTGACGACATGCACATGCCAATCTTTACTAAACTCCACAGCAATGTGTTGGTTTGGAAACTGCTAAAGCGGACAATTGCGCGATAAAAGAGTTTGCTATAAAACTTAGGTAGCCCTGGACTCAGCCTTTGCTCAGATTCTTGCTTGCAAAGGTGGGGAGATCTCCAGACCAGCTACTCACAGCAGGTAGACTAATGCAGGACATAAAGCTTCTTACGAGAACACTTGGCCTTTACATTCGAAGCCACGTATAGCTATTTCTGGTCATGAAGACTAAAAAGAAAACAGATATAGATGGAGAGTGCATAAGGAACTTCGAATGTTCCACTACCAGTTATTTGAATCCATTAAAAACGGGCTCCTAGCCGATTTCGAGCACTGGGCAAATAGGACCTAAAACTCTGCAGATACATAACTACTTTTCAACGACAAAAAAAATTGCAAAATTTTACTTTCAAATAGGTTTTTGCTTTATTGACATCGTACACATCACCAGCAAATGTAATTAAAACGTGGTTACTGTATTTAAGTAAATTAATTTTAAAATGAAAATTAAACTATATTTTTACATTGTTCTTAAAGAAATTGTAAAAACATACTTTGAAGTAAGTACCTTCCCAACTAAAGCAACGAGATGTGTGTGAAACGCAACGCAGTAAGTAGATCGGCGTTCATCCAAACTAGGAAATTATTGCAAACGTCGAGAAATTAGTATTCATTATACTTGTACAATTGTACAACAGATATATGCAGGTTATGTATAAAGGTAAAACCAAGAAATATTAACCTGAAGTAAGAGCTATGGAAGTGTTTTGCTATTGAAAACTAAACAGTAACTAAACAATAATAAAGACAGTCGAAATGAGAGTGAAATTCCGAAGTCAAGTAATCAAATAACTGAAACATTGTAGTCAGCAGTAAGTATGTATGTATATACATAGATATTGATATTTGAATACGTAAGTATGTATGTATGTATGTATATCCAACAGTTTTCAGAGTACAAGCTAAAAAAATGGCTTAAATTCAGTAAGAAAAAAATAATAATAATTTTCTTTTTACGCTAAACGCTAAAAATTTGCGCAAGAGGCGTTGATTTCTTGGGGAATGTGTTTTGTTTTTTCAAAAGGATCTATCGAAAAGTTATGACTATATATTTGATACATATACATTTGTTGGCATTTGTATATGCGCTAAACGTAAAAATCTAAGTGAATGAGAATATATGTATGTGCTATGTATTTACGGATATTTTTAATAACATATTTACAGCGGCATATGAGCAGATTATGTTAAATATGTGTATGTAAAAAAGTTTATAATTAAAAAATAACAATGACTACACCAAACTGAATATAAATATATATATTTGAATTTTCCGATACTTTCCTCTACATAGACTTTTTGCAATACCTAGTTGTTGTAGTAGTTGGCTGTGCTACCCTGTGATTTAAATTTGCAATTAGGTTTAGTCACTACTAATTTTTAATATTGATTTAACGCGCAAGTGTTTAATAAATAAAACGTTTAAATATTATTTGCTTTTAATAATTTCAAAATGACTAGTTCAAAATTAAAGGCTTTTCCTAGTCGCGGCTTGCAACGGGATTAAATAATCACAAAATTACTAATTGTTTGATAATTTTTTAAGACCCGATAACGCCATAGCCGTAACTTTGTCAAATACTTCAGAGCTGCTTATGGTTATGGCTTAAAACGGAGGAGCGTAATGGTTATGATCTTCATAATAAAAATTATAATTTAACCGTTAACATTGGACTTCCAATTTTTCCAATCAAATTTAACCGTTAATTTTGCATTTTATTTCCAAAATAGTTTCGCTTTTTTATTTTATCGACCATATTACATGGTTCGACAGTCAATTTTGTACACAAAAAAAATTATTATATTCGCGAAACTATGGACCAGATTTAGTAAACTTTCCTATTTAGTTTTTCCCCTCTGACGTGAAAATTTGCAAAATTTATTTTCGAAAAAAAAATTATGTTAAGGACTAAACACATTCTCGAATTTCGTCTTTCTAACAGAACTTTGTTACACTATCGCTTTCGCATATTATTATTCTACATTGCACTGAATTTTTTTAAATAGTCGTAATTTTTTTAAATAATAATATTTTTGAAATTTCAAAGCTCTTTTGAAAAAATCCTGACGCCAGAGAGGAAGGTAAAAACTCAGTTTACTATATTTGGCCCATATTTAGAGAGTATACTGATTTTTTGTGTATTTTGACTTTTTTATTGCACGGTGGTGTTGTAACCGTTATTTTCTGATCAAAGTTTTTAGGTCATAAAGGATTTAAAGCGACCTTAAAAACGCAGTCGCCATTATAACGCTTAAAAATATTCGAAAAAAATATGAATCTAAAATTACGATTAAATTCAAACATAAAAAATTAAGATTTTGCAATGATCTACATAAAAATAAAACTCCTGGTATTTAACGGTTATGTCACCAATAATCGTTTACAGAGCCGCCCGTACATTTGATAGGCGCAGCTAATTGTAACGGTTATGGTTATGGCTATGGTATGGCACCACTAGTCGGGTCTTACGTTGAAAATTCTAAAATAATTTTTATAAGAAAATACTACCCTAAGAAATTGGTGGCAAATAGTGACATGTAAAAAAATTCAACTTATACAGGGTGCACTAAAATGTGAGTTTGTGCATTTGGCGATGATTTTTGGTGGAATGTCCTAAGCATATACAAACTTTTTGATGAGAAATTGTAATAAAGCAGGAAAATTGTAGGGGTCTCAGGAATTAATTGGATATTTTTGGCGGTACAAGTAATGTTGGGACGATTAAAAGCATGGAAGAGAATGCGCATATTCTGTAGAGCAATATGTAAATATTAAAACAAAAAAAAAAACGTTGAAAAACAATCTTAACATTTTTTTCTTAATTTTTTCTTCACGTTGCTTTTGTCTGTATATATTATTGCTTAAGCTGCTTTGTTAAATAAAAAAATTCATATTTTTTTTGCCTGACTTTTTTATGCGTGGCTGCGGCATACAGTACGAACTATAACGAACGAACGGTGCAAGCAATAAAATTGAACGCATTAAAATACTTATGTGTCTTCAAAAAATGTTTACAGATTATATTTTATTTTGTTTTGTTTTTATTTTATTCGCAAGAAAATATGTATATTCAATAAATATTTGCTAAGAATGTAAGTAAACTTTTAACGGTGTAATGCAACTGCGTTAGGTAATAAAAATGCAAAGCTACAGCATCATCAAACTATACGAACTTGTGAAAATTTACTTAGACTCAAGGAATTGTGAATGTGGATTTGAAAAAAATAGATTCAAATTTAAACATTTCTATGTAAATAATTTAAATTATGTTAGTAAAAATATTCAAAATTTTAAAGTCATTAAAAATTTGCGCTTAGTAATTTTGCATCAGAAGGTGCTCGTTGACTAGGCGAAAGCAAAATAAAATGAAATTGCTGAGTAGCGCAATAAATGCAAAAACTAAATTAATATGTCAAAATATCTCAAAAATTAGGTCTCAAATATATTTTGGTACGTTATCTAAATAAAGTTATAAATAACTATTAGCAGCTTAACAAGAACAAAAATAATAAATAAATAAAAATGTAGTTTTGCAGCGTAAACTTTTGATTTCTTTCTTTCTCGTTGCGTTCTCATGGCAAGAGTTGTATTTAGGTATTGATTAAGTTTTGTTTGAATTTATTGTCGTAAATATGTTATGTTCGTGGTAGAAATGAATTTAGAAAAGTAGATCTAATGAGGAAAGCATAATCAGCCTTATCATGAGTTTCATTTTCCCCGAACCGGGTTACGTTTCACTTTTGTTTTCCATGTATTTACTATGGGCGGATGAAAATTTTTCAGCTGAGTTTTCTTTCGGATGAAAAAATTATAATATTTTATATATATATTTTTAGCATAGCATTCAGAAATAAAATAGTAATTTTAAAGTTATGGTTTATAAGTAGGCAAGGTAGCGGTTATACATACATATATATGTATGTTATTGGATAGGAAAAAAATTTGTTTTTCAAAGACAAAATCCTACTTATATAAAAAAAATGTGCAAGGAATCCAGACGCAAGATAAATGTCTCATCTTGGTAAACTTGTGACAAAATTAGAATTTCGAGCGGGATGGACCTGCTTTGTGAGAAGCAACTTTATAAAAGAAGAAGTAACTCCCCTAGTTAGAACATTTGCCAAGAAATAATTTTGACTTTGAAAAAATTTGCCGCTCCCGTAGCGCCCCAAAACAACCAAATTCGTGTTGCCTAAATTTTCTATTAACGAACTAATGGCATGGTGTGATAAATCATTACGCAAGAGCCCAATTTCCTAAAGTGTCAACAAACCTGAAGAAAAAATCCCTTAATATTAAGCTCAGAGAAACGCACGCGGATGATATTGTGTTTATTGCTAGAGGAGAGTTCGCGAGTATCCTCTGCATTATCGTTCAAAGAGAACGTAGTCTAGAAAAAAGGTGGTGTGCTGATATGGGTTTTAACATTAATTCCTCTAAGACAGCCATCGTCCCATTTATCAGCAAAATAATTTTCTAAGGCATGATGAACTTAGTATTGGATGGGATCGAGGCCAATGTCGTCACATGAGTAAGGTCTTATCATCTAGAAACTAGGACAAGCTAAGCTCTCAGCTCCCACTAGCTCTGTTCCCCAGAGACGATATTCTATGTTTTTGATAGAAACTTTAAGGTTATGATATACAACAGGGCAACCAGGTGTATGTCTATTATGGAGAGACACATCCAGGCGAGCACACTACCGCGGGACACATATAGCTCTAAGACTCCTGGGGGTATTGAAGCAGGGTATATGGCACTAGACTTAACGTTTAGGTTCTCCTCCGGGAACCTTTCAAAGCTCTCGAGAGTTTAAACTTCATGGAAATTATCGAAGTGAGAAATACTTGAACCAGGTGATAGACGGTACGTATGACTCTCTCGTCTTTTGAGGTTGAATTTTAATTAGTCCTGAAGTGCATAGAGAAGCTTAATGCTTTTGCGGAGAACAATGCTATCCAAAATATGTGGATACCAGGGCATAAGGGAGTTGAAGATAATGGCGAAGCCGATCAGTTAGCTAGGCGGCTGCAGCCACGATTCCGATACGACCGTGGTGCTAACGCGATTAATGAAGCGCTGTGAAAGGAAAATACAAAACTGAAGGAACTGCATTGGCGAAACGCCATGGGTCTTCATGAAGCTAAGATCTTATTATGAGAGGGGAGAGGGCAGCCGGATCGATGTAGGTCGTACTGTTCAAGAAGGCTAAGAACTATTACAGGCATTTTGACAGATCCTGATCGCTAAGAGGTCACTTGATTAAGCTAGGGATCTGGTCAAACGATCTACATAAATATGTCGCTCCGCCAACGAGATATCAAATCCAACTCTGTAACGTGCATAGAACTTTGATTTTTGAGCCCTATTTTGTAAGCAAATGACATTCAGCTGGTTGGTTTGGGCCCATCCGGGATGGAAACTTTAATTTTCGAATTGCGCTTAGCTTCCTTAAAATTGTGTACCTAAAAGTAGATAAATCTACTTAAAAAGTGTGTGAGTGTTTTTTTTTATATGAATACATTTTGGATAATGGGAATTTTAGCGATAGAAATTTAGCCGTGGCGGTTTATTGAATCCTACTACTGCTTAGCAATGAAACGCAAAGTAATTTGCTGCTAACGTCAAACACGATTTTAACGCGAACACCGAGCGGCATTTTAGAGCTGCTGAGTGCACCACTATTGTAAATATACAGGGTGTCCTAGATCACCCGTCCACCACCTCTAAAATGGAGGCATATGTTTTTTATTGAAAAGCGCGAAAATCGGGCATGATCCAAAAAATATTACTAAATCATTCATACCATCAAATAAGAGATCGACAGAAAAGAAAGGGGGGAAACGGGACACAGTTTTTCTGGCTTTAATCTTTTCATTATAAAATGTTAAACTAAACTAAGCATAATTGATAATATATCTAAGTAATTTGTGTTTCAACACCATATATTTCACCGCGGTGACGAAATATGTATGAAAATCACAACAAAATCCAAAGTTATCTTCCTCATGCCTTTTAGCAAAGGGAATGGTGCACGCTTTGGTGGCCAATTTTATGGTAATTGGACCCCATGCTCCACAGGAATGGTGACTGACAGTTCAGAAAACTTGAACTGATTATGTACATATAAGGAGCAATCTATAGTATAGTATCTATATTAGGGTGGTCCTTAACATCAAATGAACGATTTTTTTTCAGTCTCACCTCCTCAATCGGTAATACCACTATAACATATATCACAAATAAATTTTGGTTCCGATTGGAGACGGTTAAGGCGTGTCGCAATGGGGTCAAAGGCCAGAAGCCTCTATGGAGACTCAAAAAATTCAAAAATTTTTTTTATTTAATATCCAAAATCAATACTACTAAAGTCGAAGATATCACATATAAATTTTGGGTCCCGATTGCAGTCGGTTAAAACGTTTTCATAGGGTAAGTTGAATTTTGACCCTGTGCGAAACGCCTTAACCTACTTCAGTCGGGGCCAAAGTTTATATGTGATATCTTCGACTACATTAGCATCGACGCACAGTGCGTAATTTGGGTGATTTAGGGGAAGGAAAATCGAAAATCGAAGTTGGTAAAAAAAGTTCAGATACGATATGTGTGCGTATAGATGTCTGATATAATAGAAAATCGGTCCCCAATTGTTAGAAGATTACCTAGAAGAATTCTGAGCTTGCGCAAACATGCCTGTTTTGACGAACGAAAATCGCCAGTTTTCCGGCGTTTATCAATCAGTGGTCATATCTTTCTCACTTCATAACGAGACTGCAGTCTTGGGTATTCTTTCCATTTTACACATTGTAAACTTAATTAAAAACATTATTTTGAAATTTTAGACATCAACCTTACATATCAGTTACGCTCCTTTAGATTAAAAAAAAAAATGGGATTTCGCTTTTTTCATATAATTATATTTTTGCATATAAATTTTTTGACAGCGTGTGACATTTGGATCTCTTCAGGAACCTTTAACTGGACATCTGTATATCAAGGGCCAATAGTAAGAATTTGCACAAAATTGCACAATTAAAAAAAAGGTTAATTTAAAGTCAACCTTTGGTTAAAAAATCGGGTTTTTGTGTATTTTTGGTGACAAAAAATTAGTC
Organism: Rhagoletis zephyria; assembly: GCF_001687245.7. Taxonomy (NCBI): domain Eukaryota; kingdom Metazoa; phylum Arthropoda; class Insecta; order Diptera; family Tephritidae; genus Rhagoletis; species Rhagoletis zephyria. The sequence goes on along the minus strand of NW_016159447.1, from coordinate 64,049 downwards.
ATTGGGATTTTTCTTATTTTGAGGCATGGCAGCTACAAATCTCAAATCAAATCAAATCGACCTTAAGGTGAAGAAACACAAATAATAATTTAAGTTTTCTTTTTTTTTTTTGTTTTGATTTTTGTATACTTAGTTCTTGTAAAACACTATAGTTAATGCAAAAGGTGAAAACTGTCAACCAAAATGGTGCGAAGATATTAGAAATCAAATTATATAATTATATTTATATTTTTTGTGAATATATTGCTTACTATGTATCTAATACATATCGCAAATATTAACAAAATCAGTCTATAAATACGAGCTTTCAAAATATTTCGACCCCGGCGCCAATTTTTTGCAATATTCCTGCACATGCAACACATATATGCATGGAAAAAATAACCCAGATTCGACCATACCTAACAGAGATATATCACTTTTAATTTTTGACTATAAAGACCCTCCCCTGGAAATGCCCATATAAAATATTAGTCTTATGGAATCACCCACATCCTTTGAAAGCGTAATTATACAGTCTATTAGAAGTACATAACTAAAAAAAAATATATTCTGGAGTCAAAATTGTGGGAGCTATGATTTTCCTTCACCTAAATCGCCGCGATTACGCACTGTGCGACGTAGGGGTTGAGGCTTATGAAATCTGATGTGAAAATTTTCTTCCTACATTTAAGGACCACCCTAATCTATACACTAATTACTTACAAAAGTGTAACAAAACTAAATTTACAAGTTATTCAGAAACTATGGGGATATGTATTGCATGAAACTTTAGTTTTACGCTCAATAGACACAAAAAACGCCGAGATACGTAAATTAATTTTGGGTAGTAGGTTGCGGATCTGTATACCGTTTTTCTAGACTGGGTAATTTTCCATAGCTATTTACTTATACGCCATGCACGAGTAGTATCTATGTACGTGTCCTGCTCCTATTTTCGTTTGACCATTCACAAATTATTTATTTCTCCACCGATTTTTATTGTTAGTAACTTGTTGTTTTGCAGAAGAACAGGTTTTAATACAAACGAAAAAAACTTACAAAAGATCAGTTGTATTTTTTTCTTCTTGTTAACGTTTGAATTTCTTTTATCCTAAGAACAAAATCTTGGGAAAATGACCTCATTTGGAAAGACGGTACATAGATCCATAATGTACGACCCAATATTTACTTTGCATAATCCGGCGTTTTTTTTTTGTATAATTTCAAAACTTGAGAATTTCCCTACAGTGGTATCTAAGTATTTCAAAGAGATGTTTTTTTGGAAACTTAGCATTTAAGTATTCCTGACTCTAATTTTAGAAATAGTGGTGTTTAATCCCAGCTCACATACATACATAAGTATGTCCTTATTTATAATAAAAAGTCAATATTGGAAAATTTTGAGTTATGATCCTTTTGTGTTAAGTGTGCAATATGTATACACATACATATTTACATTTACACGTGCAAAAGCAATAAAAAGAATATCGTGTATTATAGTGACTGCGATAGAAAGAAAAGGTGTGCTTGTTAGAATTAATTAAGCTAGCCGACAAGAAATCCGGCCTATAGCACTTGAGAATCATTGCTTATGTAAAATATTTCCCTTAAAACGAAATAGAAATAAAAAAATAAAATTAGTGTAACCGTTTTAGAATTAAGTGATTTTTGCTGTTTGTAAATCAAAAAGAAAAAAAAAATGTCTAACTTCAAATATTTTTCGTGAGCTGAAAACATAATTTCATTTGGAATTTTAGATTCAACCTTTTTTTAAATAAATTTATATATGTATATGGTTAACTACAATGGAGTTTTTAGACAGGTTGTGACATACAATAACTCAATAGAGATTTTAATTTCTGCAGCTGGAGAGATTCCCTTGAAAAAACTGATCTCTCTTAGTTCCCGGATTGACTGTAGAACTCAAAACCTTGACTTCGGCAACTAATCCTGGTGCTTGCTAGATATTTCTGACATTGATTTCCTTGCCACCACTAGGAGAAACTTTGGCAAGGTGTTGGATGCAATGGCAAATTAGGACAGTACGAGAATTCTGATTAATAAGTGCACAGTTCATTAGACGAAAGCTGTCTAGAATCACTGGACAGTGGCTGCTTAGAGCGAGCGTCACCTTTGTGTCTAGGGCCTCGATAGTTTTCCTTGTCGGGCGCTAGACGGAAGAAAGCAAATCTGACTATTGCCTGTTCAAATTGACATTTCTTTCAGGCCGGACTTGGAAGGACGACTTAAAAATGGTAGTTTTTTCAGTTGAGAACTCACTTTTCTTCAGAACTGATTCATTCTTAAAAATCAGACTAAAATAAAGTTTCTCTGATGCTTAAAAATAAAGCTATCGACCCTCTTGCGCAAAAGTATCGTATGTTAAATTTTTTACGAAATTCACTTTTTGATGCAAGTTTTTTCTACACCCCAGAACGCATCATCTGTGCAAATATCACGGCTTAAATTTCAATAGCTACCTTAAAAATTGACTTTAATTTTATCGCATGTGACAATAAATTTTGTCTTGTGGGCGAAATTATCGTATGTGCTAAGAAATTAGAATGTGAAAACGTTTCTTCAAAAAAATTTTGCGTTTAGTCATATTTCTGATTTATCTCAGCAAACCTAAACTTTAGTATTGCTGGCGCTAGCCAAAGCAGAGCAAAATAAAATAAACACTTTCCTGTAAAATTTGGTTTTTGTAAAATGCGATAATTTTGCGCAAAGGGGTCGATATGTTTAAGACCAGATTTTGATGAAAAAATATCACTATTCAAGTTGCATAGCTCTAACTTTCTTAAACTGGAAAAGTCGTAAAGTTTTAAAATTTCGTAAACAAACCAATTAAATAAAAAAAAAATTTGTGAAATGTGCTTTCGAGCTTCCAGCTTTTGAGCGACGTGGAAAAAAGTATCCGAATTATGAAACTATTTTTGCTTTTCCACATTAATTTTTCATTAGAAACGACCTCAAGCTCAATGAAATTGTTCAGTATGATTTGTTTTTAGGCCAAAGAATAGCGAAAAAAAAAACACAAACATTTCAAAGTGTTTATTTTTTTTTTTTTATTTAGGCTGATACTGTCATCGATGCAGATAATGTTAATCTTATTTACCGCTTGTTGGAGGAATTTATTTATTAGCTTTCAATGGTAGAACCAACATCAGAGATGACAGTTAAGTCACAGATTGCTGCAAATATCGCAAACCAGTTTTAATAAAAGTTGAAGATTAAAAAAAAGGACATTTCGTCAGCAGTTTTAATGGCTTTACAACGCCAATTCAAACATTTACTTACATCAAGAAGCGAGTGGGGTGTAATTAGCGAGCGAAAATAAAATTGAATTGAATACGTATGTATGTATAAAAACACGTAAAATAATATAAATACAATGGATATTTATTTCTTTTAGTACACAATTAAGCATTGTAACAAAAATAGAGAAAAATATATGCAGTAATGTATGTAAATCTTATTTAAGTAGAAGGAAGAGCAAATCGCATTTGAGCAAAAAATCACAAAAAAAAACAACTCACGGTGATCGCTAAACGTGTTGTGGGGCAGAACGAATAACGGTTATGTGCTTTTTTTTTTAATTGTATTTCGTAGCAGTGGGACATTAAAAAGCGAATTCCAGCCTTAAGAACGTGCGCTGCAAAAAAGCGCGATTGCAAAATTTAAAAGAAAATAAAATTTAAAAATGTGAAAATAAAAATTAAATAAAAAGTAAAAGCGAAAATATGTTCATTTCATAATTGTCTAGGCAAACGATTTGGGGATGCTTTTTGGAATTGTAGAACAAAATTTAATTTTTTTGTTTAATTTTTAGCTTTGCAAAATAGACAGTGGTCCACAAAATAATAGAAGTGCACAATTTTGACTAATTTTGGCTATTTGTCTTTTGTTAATTTATTGTTTATTATTTTTTCATAAAAGTCCAGCTGGCTACACAAACCAAACACCTTATATATTCAGATTTCCAACTTTGTACGAAGAAAAGAAGCTTTGAATTAGAGTTGGGCAAGTAAGAAAAAATTATATGTTTCAAATTAACTGTAAAAAATAAGAAAATAATGACAGATCTGGCATCTTCCGATTATTTTGTTTTGCTTTGATTTTCGTTTTCGTCCCAATAAAATAAAAAAAAAAAATATTTCATATTTCACACATCGTTATTTAACGAGATTTTCTGAATTTGCGGAGGTTGCCGTTTTATCGGGAGTTTCGGGAAAGGATTTTGGTCCCGTCCCGCCCGCATAATTTTAAAGGACCTTGCCGATACCGCCCATCCCGGCCATTTCGGAATCAGTACTGTGGGTCCCGCAGGCCCCGATATCCCGCGCCCATCTCTGCTTTGAATGTGTTTAAGCGACTTATGCATTTCCCGCATAAACAAAGAACAGCGAACACCCACACGCATTTATATTGCATTCCCGCATAAACCAAGTGCAGCGAACACACACACGCACTTGTGTTTAAAAGTATTTCGCTCGTTCTTAATTGGGTATGCATTTTTTATGCAATTCTCAAATATCTCTTCGCTGAACTTAGTGAAGTGATAAGTCGCTGGCATTTTCAGCATGGTCAACGCTAAACCAGCTTGGCTCATCACGATGGTCAACGCTAAACCAGCTTGGCTCATCACGATGGTCAACGCTTAACTAGCTTGGCTATCACGCGGTGCTTTGAGCATCGCTCCCACTCCACTCCCGGAGTACTTTTTGGTATGGTAGTAAGCTCCGGCTTACAAGCCACACTGGGGCTCTGCATGAATGCATCCTCAAATAAATCCCTGCTCATTGCACAGCAGCCTACGGCAGCTAGAGCATGACTCCTCCAGTGGAGTCGCCCCAGCTCATTTCCACAGCAGCCTACGGCAGCTAGAGCATGACTCCTCCAATGGAGTCCCCCCAAATAAATCCCAGCTCATTGCACAGCAGCCTACGGCAGCTAGAGCACGACTCCTCCAATGGAGTCCCCCAATTAATATATATGGTCGCCTTTAAACCTGGTCTCCCGCTCTCCCTAAGCTAAACAGAATGGAAAAAACGTGTAACACCATCAACCAAAAAAATTCTCAACAATCAACCGGATTTTTAGCAAGTTCTTCTTTAGCAACTTCAAATGGCCTACAAAACTGCATACCACAAATATCTTCTAAAGATTCTGAATAAAAGTTTGAAACTTTGGTGAAAATTTGCAGATTTTTTATAATTTTTGTACAATGTTGGAAATCTCAATTTATATGGAGTTTGTTGTAAAGCCAACTAGACTTTTATAAATAAAAATAGTAAACATTAAATAAACAAAAAGGACAAAAAGCCAAAACTGGTCAAAATATCGCACTTCTATTATTTTGTGCACAACTGTACCTACACACATATGTATATGCAAAATAAAGCAGATGAATATTCACAAAGCTGTAAACAAACAAAAACAAAACTTAGGTGTTGCAAAATTGAATGTAAAATTGTATGCAATTTTTCGGCTCATTTATGTTTGCATTAAAAAATATGTACACACATTCAAAACTCAAAACCAGCACTTTTTAATAATTTTTGTTTTACTTTTATGTTAATAAAAATTTTTTATATGAATTTTATCGATCAATCCTGGCTAAGCGCTAGCCTAACGAAATTATTACCGTTCTGATTCTACATACTCGCCAGTGGTATATAATATAGTATGTATGTGTATGTATGTAAGTATAGCTAAACACATAAGTAAAGTAGTAGAAACACATGCCACCAAGAAACCAATGCCTTACTGATATTTCTAATTACTTATTTTTCGTTTTTGGCTGCAACTGCTTTTTTTTCGAATTTCGCTAAACTTTTTGATTAAGTTAAGGACTTGAACATACATAGTACAAAAATTTCATTATTTAAAAAAAAAAAAACAAAAATGGCTACAACTCTGTTTCAAAAATGCGTTGGATATGGGTAAGCATTTTCAAGAAATAAAAAGTTAAAAAATTCATATTTGCGCAGAAGCGCCAAAAATGAAATTGGTAGAATTATTTGTTTATATTATTTTTAAATGCTTTTACGCTTGATATTGCTTTTGGAAAACAAAATTCGTTGACTTTGCTGCAGTATTAGGGTAGTACATACAAATCTCATTTGTAAGTCTCGTTCAGCGAAAGAGAAAGAAATCAAAAGTGTCGAAATAATTAGCAACAAAAGATGAAAAAAAAATGAAGAAAGTACATTAAGTTAAAATGAAAAGAAACATTAAAAAATAAGAAGAAGAATATAACGAAAAAAAAAAATCATTTAAAAAAATTCTAAACTCGTTAAGCTAATCGAGTTGAGTGTGTATTATTTTAGGGTTTTATTCGGCTTATGGCAACCAATTCAATTCGGGTGTGTAAAATGAATTTATCTCGTTGCATATTGAATGGATTTTTTGTTTTTTTTTTTGTTTACTTAATCACTTATTACGCTAAATAAGTAATGCTGTATTATTATTATTATTGTTGTTGTTGTATGAGTATTTTGTTTATAAAATAACTATATGGATGTTTTGGAATGAGTGTATTTTGGGTATTGAGCGTTACGCTAGGGCGGTACAACGCAGTGGTTGGTGTACCTTTTTCTAGGATCCTTGCTATATGTTCCACCATATTTGCTTCTTTGCGCTGCCAGTTCAGTGATTTCTGGTATCCAACTAGCGAACACAGCCTAAAGTTAACACACATATACATTTACATATATATATATATATATATAGGAATTTGTATATATTTATAAAATTATGTACAAATATTCACAGGGCAAGGGAATAAATTTACATTTCCTTAATGTTATTGTTTTTTTTTTCTTTTTATACAGACGCGCAGAATTGCAAAACAATTTTTTGCCTATTGATTTTTTTATTTTTTTATTTATTTTTTTTTACCAGCCGCTGCCTGTTCGTCCTAATGCCAGCTTCAAAATAAATATTTTCAATACTTAGCACGCTTAGCGGCGCTTGCACTTCACCAACGGTTATTGTTTTGCTCACGTTTTTCTGCGGTTCTGCGGTACGTCAGCGTTGCTTTCTTTATAAATACTTTTATTATTTTTTCCCTTGTGGGCGCAGGAAACAGTTGTACGCAGTGGACAAAACTATACAAAATAAATCTATTCACTTAGGTATACTAACACACTCAAAGATTGCACACATTTCACACACATACAAACAAGAAATACTTTTATTTTGTTTTTTGTTCTGCGAAAAATTTGTTATAAAAAAGATTTAATTACTAATTACTTATTAGCGAAGGCAAAAAATTTTATACAAAAGTATTAGAGAAAAAATTTTTGATTTCGATTTTAGTTACTTTTTACGCTGCAATAATAACAGTATTAGTACATATTTACTCATGTTTTAAGTACTCGCTAAAGGCGCGCTAAATCGTAGGTGTCGTTAATGATTTTCTCCTTTAAAATTTAGTATATACACAAATGCTGCTTTACGAGTGTGGTAGTTATGGATGTTATTTACGGTGATGCGCCTATTTATTTCATATTTTGCTAGCTTAAAAAAAAATAGTTTACGAATAAAAGTACATATAAGTAAATATCGATCGAAAGACTAAAGAAACGAACTTCTTTACTTTCTCAACTATTGAATTACGATGAATAAATAATACCTACATACATACCTACTTAAATACGTGGTGATTTGTAGTTTTACTTTTCGAAAATCTAATAGTTTCTGAGGAGTGCGAAATTTTTAAGTTAATAAAAAAAATTATTTACAGTACGCTAGTGTGTACTTAAGAGGCATTTTGGAGCGAAAGAGAGAGCGAAGTGTAAGAGAGAATATTTGGTAAATAAAGTATAAAGTATTTATGAGTAAGTGCGCATGAAATGAATCGAATGTGGATTAACTGAAATTATTAGTATTTATGCAGGAGAACATTTTTTTTTTTTTTTTTGATGGATCTGTATTAGTGAAAGTGCATAAAGCGGCTGATGAGATGGAAATTACCTACACTACAATTTGAAGACTACTAATTGTATATAAATATATTGATTTATAGTGAAATTATACAATGTACATAATTTAACTGAATCTAATCCAAAACTTTGTGTGAATAAAAGTTAGTTTTAACCCTCAGCTACCGACTTGACTAAAACTGAAAAATGCGTCTTATGTGAAATATGTCAAGACACCTAAGAAGACCTAAGATCCAAATATGTACCTTATTAGTCATGTAATAATGAAGCCAATTTTAAATAAAAATTCAATCAATATTTCACGCGGTGATAAATAAATTAGTAATACAATAGCCAGATTTGATCAGAACTACTTAGAAGCTATGTATTAATAGGCAATAATTTAAAGAAAAAAAATGTTGAGTTTTGTATATATTCTTGTGGCTTGAACATTTTTCTTAACACTATTTTGTTAAAAAATTATATGATTCGTGTTTTTCGTTTTCCCCAATTTTCTCCGATTATTATTTTTTTTGAAATTTTCGCTATTTTTATTCAGACTTTTCAGATTTTTTTAGCCTCAGGATCAGCTTTAGTGTATGTTTTGTCATAAAATGTCGAATGTATTTTTTTTTCTTTTTTACCTTTAAAAAATAAAAAAGGCATATTTATTGATTCCTAACTAACTAACACAAAATTTTAAAAATTCTTAGTTCACAAAATTTTTTAATCTGAAATAAATATTTACTCCTTATGAACACTCACAAAAATTTAGGAGAAAGTTATTTTCAACTTCGTCTCTAATGCCAAATTCGCACTGGGCATTAAAATGGCACAAATTACGAAAAGTATTCCATCGGTAATACCGAGTTTCCACTAGGCATTAGATGTTGAAAGATTTTAATGGCGAATTTGGGCGTCATTACGTTAAAAATAAAACTCATTATGCCGAATTTTATTTAACGCCTACGCTATAAACAAAGGTAATAATAATTTCAACATCGTGAGAATGCAAAGTTTGTCAAAGTTTGGGGAATCTATTTTTTTCTGTTTTTTTTTTGGGGTTTTAATTTATTTTCTAATTGCTGTAATAATTGGTATTTAAGTTTTATTAAAAAGAAAAATAGGGCTAAGGTTTTGCGAAAAAAAACGCTTCTGAATTATTAAGAAAAACTTGGCTTGAAACACTATTTAATATTTATTATGTTGAGCATGGAGAAAGAATCAGTTACGAAGTACCTCTTCGGTAAAATTATTGAAAATTGTTGTGCATTGAGCCTGTATCTCCCTAAGAAAATTAAAATTTTACTCAAAAGTAGCAAACTAGCGAACTAAATTTAATATTAAAATTTCCACAAAAACCCCATCCATAAAAAGTGAGCTTCAGCTTAGAACAAGTTTTTGCAGCGTTGAAGCTCACGAATTTGTACCGAAAATGGAGTTCGAGTTTAAGCTCACTTTTTAGGCCCAATTTTTTCCATCTATTGGTTAAAGGGCAAGTAATTAAGAATTTTCTAAGCACTTTTTAAAGTGCTCGTGGAGTAAAAAATTGATTCATCTGACTATTAACAACAGCATCATAAAGATTTACGAAATGTTACAAGTAATATGAAGATTTTTTTTGTAAATTTGTCACTTGATAATTCTTAAAAGTTTAAAGTTTAAAATCCTAAAATCAACGGTCGTTTTCACTTTATGCTGATCGGCTATAGTATTTCTGCTAAATGGAGCAGGAAAAGTATAAAAAGCAACCGCTTAAAATTTAAATCTCGAATGCGTGGCCATTACTTTTTTTTCACAGAGTATTATTGTATACATTTTGAGAACGGTGCTTTCATAAAATAACTACTTAGTAAATTAAATAAACTTTTGAAGCAGCATACCTATGTTGGTATAAATATATGTACTTAAAAAAAAGAAATACTGAACATGTGCATAACGAACATTTTTGAAAATATTAAGCATATGTAGATAAAATAATTGCTTATCATAATATATAGGGTGTACCAAAATCCGCCCAAGATGTCTCTTAGTTTTCAAAATAATGTATATTTGAATTCAGATTAAGTTTATGTGACATAAGTAAGTTACATCAAAACGAAATAACAAAGCTTTGGTATTAACTACTAACTTTCATATTTTTTCTCGATATTGACGGCTAAATCGTAATTTTTAAGAGACTTTTTACCGCTCTTTCGAAAATTTTAAATTTTTGTATAGAAAATGATAGGAAAATTTCATGATTTTCGACTCGTACGAAAACAAGAATACGCTCCAATATACCCGAATATTTTGATTATGACGTTCTTCCGGCAAATGAAGGATACATAAAAATCTATTACAGCATTTTATTTTCAGCTACGATTTTTCACGTCAATTACTTCGATTTAGAATTCTGGTAGTTCTAATTCTGATTTGGCTGCATTATTGAATTAAGCCAGGTAAGTAATTAGAGAGAGAGAGAGATGAGAGATTTTACCGTGATTTAACACTATTATACAAGTTTGTATAAAGTAGCCAAATGAAAAAAAAATAAAGCGAGACGGCTGTTTGTCTGGCTACGAATCAGCTGCACTTGATTACGTTGAATAAGGAAATGGATAAGCAAGAAGAGTTTACGGGATGTGCATAGCTCAGTTGTTAAACTGAGCGTTTTTGCTAACTTTGCATATCGATGATGCGGGTTGAATTTCTGCTGAAGTCTAGAGAAAGAAGTCTGATGAGGAGATAATGGGATCTTCGAAGTATCAGCTATAATTTTTTTTTGCGTTTAACATTTTTCTTCAAATAAAAAACAAATTGTAAAAAGCTCAATATTGCTGTTGAAAAGGGCTCACATATCGTGGGTGATACTGCAAAACGTTCTATGTCACTTATTACCTCTGGTGCTTGAACTGATCTTTTATCTGTATCTGATCGCTTCTAGCAATAGTTAATCTTCACCAGCCAAAGTTAGACAGTTTTGTCATTTGTTTTGTCGATTTGCAGATGCATTCCGGTGCAAGTAAGAGACCATCCAAGTGTCAAGGGTGCTAATACATATAGACCGTTTTGCAATATCACCGACGATACGATTTTCGAAAAACAAATACGTTCACAATTTAGTGCGAATTTCCATCTGAAAGTGTGTGAAAATAAGGCTGGAAGAAAAGCCGTGGAGGTCATTTACTCGACGAGTTTTCTATTTAATTGAAATCTTGTGTAAATTTTGGGACACCCTTAATAACTATGTGTGTAAAAATAAAAAAAAATGGTTCGATGCTTAAATGGATGGCCATAATATTGGTTTTCTTTAAATTTTTTTTGAAATAATAACGCACGTTACCGAGTGTTCGCTTTTATGTATACAACAACGCTTATATTCCTGCTGTTCTGGTTTCTAAAAATTATGCATGGCGTAGGCGCGTAACTTTTGCATTGAAATACTAAAGTTAGACCATACTATGTAGCATATCCTAGGAATAGGCAATTAAATTGATTCCTAGCAAAAACAAAAAAGGTTGACTGCGTCGAGAAAAGTTTTTCGTCGAACTTTTTCCCATATTGTGTTGTTTAAAAATTCAAATAAAATTTGATTGTATGTATCTCATTTGGTCGGCTTTAAATGACCGAGCGTACTTTCGTTTAAAACGAAAAAATTACAAGGGAATTGGTATGCGAGAAAATATAAGACAAATTTTTCAAAACTAGCATCATTGGTCCTTTAAAAATAAATCAAAGGACAGAGAAATGGTTTCCCGGGTTGTTAAACGGTCTAAAACCAATCTCAATCGAAAGAAGGTTTCCAGAAGGAGTAAAGTGTTCGCCAAAAGGCAAATAAAGTTCTGTCCACACTGAAGAAAGTTTCAAGCATTTCAAAAAGGAAATTGACCTTTGAACCTTTTGTTCGTAGAACTAAAAAAATAGCCGTACTGAAGACCTACAAGAAGCAAAAAGTTCCAGATAAAAACGCTGTCCAGAACGTGGCCACAAAAGAACGAGTTTTATTTTTTTTTAACACGAGACATACAAAAATTCAAAACAGAATAAGTAAAAAACAATTTCCAAAGAAACCCTTAGTTGGAGAGCCGTCTTTACTTGTGACAAAAGAAGCAGCCCATTCCTGACCTCGAAGACAATCAACATTAATAACCATTTTGTGAAGAAATGCGCACAGCAGATGTGAGCGTGTCAGACACTATCGTAAAAACGGGAACTTTTCATAAAAAAATTTACAAGTTTTTAAACTTTTATGTAAATTTGAAGCTTAAGAGGAGTATATGTATGTCTTTCACGCGCAAAATCTGTACGTATATCCTCTTTGAATCTGGATGTATATCCCATTAAAAAAAAAAAAAAGGACTTCCGATCAGTTTCGACTGGAAGTGGGTAATACGACTAAAGGGTAGAGCATCCCCGACTTGGTAGTTTGCAAATTTGCGTTTTCTGATAAAATCATTTTCCTCCATTTTAGAAGGGGTATATTTTCATTCATTTTTTCATTATCTTCACCGACATAAGACACATCAACGTGAACGTAATTTAAGAATGTTTTTTACTATATAAATTTCCACAACGTTTTTGCTTAAATAGTAGTAGTAAAAGTACACTCGGTAACAGTGCTATGGTGATAAGAGTTACACATATGCATATATTTTTAACTAAATTAATTAAAGCAACAATTGAAAACATAAGACTACACATCGAAATTTAAATATTAAACCAATGCGGATACTTTATAATACATATTTGTTTCTATAAATATCATTCGTCTGAAGAGAATTAATATAACGCTCTTAATATATTCAAATTCACTAACTGAAATCTATAATTTCTTGCAAGTAAGGGAGTTGAAATATCGCAATAAATAAGCCTACAAATTACAAGTGATGATGCCAGGAAACGATTTTAGTACGTTCATAAATGTATATATCGATGGCTGAGTGGAACATTGACCTATCACGGCAGCCAATTCGAAAACACCCTATTTAAGAAAACTTTTCAAGAAAGCTTTACTTCAAAATTTGAATGAATTTTATTGAAAAGCACCGTATCTGCTAATGTATTGAAAATGTGCTGAGAAAGGGCGTTTTTGAATCGGCAGCTGGGATAGAGCATTCTCGAAATGTTTTTTGAGATAGGCCGTTTTCCATCTGGCTGCCAAGATATGTAGGTCGATCTTCCACTCAGCAGTCGATATATGTATGCAGCTACTTACGAAGGTTTAACTTATGTATGGAGTATATTTTCAGTTTTAGTTCAAGTTTAGTGAATAAGGGTTTGGTTGGCGCGAAAAATACATGATACGAAATTTACATTAAAAGTCTTTAAGATATACTGCATTCTTGGAATACTCGAACTACATTGTATTCCAATATAAAGTTGGTGATAATGCAGTTAAAAAAAAAGTGTATAAACGCTTAATAAAAGAATGACTGAGGTATGCAAATTGAAACGACAAATAAACGACACGAAAATAATGATCCATTTTACGAAAATCCGGAAAATGTGTAATAAAGTTGGGATAGGTTTACTTGAAATTTTCAATTCTATTATAATAAATATTATAACTCGTGGTATACCAGGTATTTTTGCGGTTAGCAGCAAACTTAGTAACTTTGTTCTATATTGTCTATAAATTCTATATGCTTATGATTTTTAGTTGGTGCAATTGTGTTAAAAATTATTTATGTAAGTATATTGTATTTTTTAGTAGATCATGAAAACGCCTAAAATAAAAGGGTAACAGACTAATGATTTCAAAACAAAAATGCGTTTGACCCTGATTTCTAGAAAAGTGTTACAAAAAAGCATTGCCTTTGTACATTACAGCAAACTTAAGTATAAGCGAATAAATAATTAGCTGTGACTCGAAAAATGTTTCAGCAATATTTTTGTTTTTATACGGGAATAGCAAGAAAATTTAGAAAAGTTTTTGTCACAAAAACGTGTTTGCCGCCACACATAGCTTTAAATGCTACAATTGTTTCAATGTTAAAAGGAAGAGTGTAAAAAAATATATTTTTTTGTTGAGACCAATATAGTTAAAATTAAATTTAAATTGCAAAAAATAAAAAATAATAATTTTTTTAAATTAAAGTGTAATTTAGTAAGCGCGTGTCACATGCAACTACATAGACTCCTCTTTCAGTTTAGTTAAAACATGTATAGTATTAATTAAAAAGTTGTGTTTTAATGTATGTACGTACAGCTCTCGACAAAACGATAGCACCTCAACACTTATCTTTATCTAACAAATACCAGACTTTTTTTTACAAAAATTATAAAAATTCCACAAATTTTTCATCCCAATTCCAAGCAATTTAATTTTAATTTCTAGAATAATTTTTGTTATGCAGTTTTAAAGCTTATTAAATTTTATAAAAATAAAGTGCAAGTTTGAAGTTGCTAAAAAATTCGGCATGAAAAGTTTGTGCAATTTTTTAATAGATAGATTTTTGTTAGATAAGGTGCTGGACTTTAATAATAAATTAAGGAGCTTTAAAAAAAGGAAAAGAAAAGTAGTCAAAACTGGTACAAATGTTGATGAGCTATTTTTGTCAAAAAAAATTGTATCCATTGTCATTACTTTGAGAGGCGATAGAGCTATAAAAGTTTGTAAATTAATGACTGGGCATAAAAGAGCTGCAGTCAGTTATTAAAGATTTTTGCAAGTAGGAATAAATGGTAGAGAATATTTTCGCGGCAACACGACTTCTAAAAACACTGGATAAGGGCCACTGGCCCACCTAAATAATTCATGTTGATAATATTAACTTTCATAAATACAACAAATTATTTTTTATTATTTTTATTTCGAATTTCGCAGTAATCATGTTTTAAAAAAGTTACGTGTTGATACATAAAATATCGGGTATAGCTTGGAAACCATCAGCAACCATGCCACGTAAGTGTGTTAATTCAACTGATTTATTTTGCAATGTTTGCGGAAAATATACTCCAAAGAATAATAGAAAGCGTTTTCGACATACATACATACTTTAAAAAGTGCTACCGAGATTGTTTCAAAATGGGAATTAAAAATATTGACAAATATTGGCTACTGCACTATTGTTGTATAACGCGCTATACAAATTTGCTTGATTGGTGTCATGGAAAAACTCTACGGTACAATTTTTCCAGCCAGTCGTTTGGCGAGAATCCACGAACCACGTTACCGATTGTTATTTCTGTACAATACCATGACGCAAGTTCTCTTCACAAGCCCATTCTCTTTTCTGAAAAAACCGTCAAGTTTGGAACCTTCTTATGAACTTCATTCGGACTTTTATCCCGACGAAAATGAAAAAAACGCCTTTACTAATAAATCAGGAGCGCCTCGCTGATCTTATACGGGATATAGCCATCACACTTGCGTCGATTGTTTTTCTAAGGATGACGGTTTAATTTACTTAGTAACAATTACTACGTTTATACGCATGCATAAGTCGCTTTAATTCATTTCGCCGCGATTCAAAACATATGTATAAACTGAATTTCAATTCGCTTTGAAAGAGCGAAGTGTTTTGGCTCACACTCCATTTCAAATCAGTAGTTTAATTCTCCAGACAGTTAGAAAGAGCGTATAAACACCGCTCTCACTCAAAGCGAATTGGAGATCAGCTGTTCCGCTCAAATTCCAAATAATCGCATCAGTATTTAAAATCTGATTAATAAAAATGATAATAAAATGCCAAATAAAACTAGATTTTTATCACTTTCCATTATGTTAACTTATAAAATGTCAAATGAAAAGTGCTAATTTTGTTTGCTTTTGAAGACGGTTACTTTGATGCCGATATAAAGCCGTAAGTATAGACACTAGAGCGAAATGTGTACGGTGTCAATGCGCTTTCAATTAAGTCGATTATTCTGTGCGTATAAACGTAGTAATTGACAACCCTATGTCAAGTACATGATCCTACTGATTGGAGCTTGTTCATAGACTCATAAAAAATAAATCTCATAGCCGTGGTCGTGCTCCATAATGGTAAAAACGTACCGTCGATACCATTTGCACATACATAGCTCAAACTTAAAAGAAACTTACGATGTTACTAAACCTTTTTCTTGGGTACACTAAGTTGCGCTGCTTTTTGTGTAAATGGGACAGTGGAGCACGTGCTCTGCACTTTATTTAAGCCAAAATGACGGGAAAGAATGTACCCATGACAACAGAAAAAGTTAAATGTGAACCATTTGTGTATCCCAACTGCGGTTGACCAAAAACTTTGTTAAAGCCATGGACAAAAGTTCGTATATTTTCTTTACTTAAACGATATAGAAAAAGAAGCCTCGTTTTCATAAAAATCTTCAGCCACTTTGCAGTTTTGACGAATTTTAGTTTATCATAAAGAGAAAGTCGATTGCACTCTGAAATATTCCGCAGTAAGAGTTGGCCAAGCATTTCTAGCCTCACACTGCAAGGGTTTGCATTCACACAGACGGTGTTCCACAACTATCTCCTTGCCGATCTTTTTTTAGCATCCCCTATCTCATTCCCGGTCTCATGTTTGTGTAATTTACCAGCAATTGACATTGAGGCCTCCACATTTTTGCAAATTAACTGAGGAAGAAGATAGCGCCTAAATTTCCGCATGACCGTATGAGAAAATGTCCCTCTGGGATCTCGCTTAAAATTGGGCTACTCAATGAAAATATCTGTACCTAGCAATACTTAAGTTAGAACAAATAATTCTTCACGAAATGTAAAATTATATGGAAATGCCATATCTTTGAGTTCAATTTGAATTTGATGTTTTGCAATTGATATAGCTTAAAAAAAAAATCTATTTCTTATAAAAATTTTATCCGGTATTACAAATTTCGCCACTAGAACCATATGTTTCGATCATGCAAAATCGATTAATTTGTAAACGCTTTTTCGCATCGATCTTCTTTGTCGATTTGAATCAATCTAAAAATCGATTGTTTTTTTCGATCTAGCATCTTTATTTAGAAAGTCTTTTTTCAATGCATGTATGTACTCAAAGCTGGAGAGAACCCTGTACGAGTGAAAAACCTCTGCCCAAATAAGTGCATAAATACATATAAAGGCATATATTTAGTTACAATCTTTTATAGCTCAGAACATTAAGTAAGCGAAGAAATTGCTCGTTAAGCTACAGATTAACCAAAAATAGTACTGTTACTTCTACTTATTCTAACTTTGTTTTAGTTTAAAAATGTGTATGTATTTATGTATGTAGATGTGTTAAAAAATATGATGGATTTTTATATTATGCAGAAAAGGGTAATGTCAGCGTTTTTTTTCTCTTGAATTATTTTCATCTTTTATTTCTTCTGATTTACTATGTAAATGTATATAAATATAAATATGTATATATTTATGTAATATGTAGGAATGTAATATTTACTAGATGTATAGTTTGGTTTTAGTACTACAAACACATATATATTTATGCAATTGGTTATTTTTTTTTATTGTTTTTGTGATTGATTTTTAAAATAGACTACCTCTTTCCATGTTCTCTTTTCAGTTCGCCGCCGTATTTATTGCCACTACCGACGAGCTCTATTATTTCCGGTATACTGCTGGCAAACATTGCCTAGAATTTCATATGATTTATTTTATGTGTGTATTCGATAAAGAAAAAAAAGTATCTTTTAGTGCTTAAGTAGTTTTGTATAAAAATATTTGAGAAATACAGATATGTATCTCCACTAAGTTGAGTCCTAAATTCGCGGTAATAACTAGCGGTAGCGCGAAAATGGTACTTTTACTATGCGAAGTAAAAAGCATTTTGAAAATTTGAGTATTGATTACTAGAAACCTATACACCTTTGAATACCTGTTTTTAATAAAAATCTATTAAGTATTTTTTACAGTAATTTTGTAATGATGCTGTAATACTTTGGCTCAGTTGCTCAAAAAGCAACAAGATTTCATGAATGCATAATTTTAGGCATAATATGCGATTTAGTCGATTAAGGTCAAAACGATGCCGAAGAGAAAAGTATTAAGTTATTTAGTAGTTGCGTTCCGGCAGCAGTACGATTTGCAGGTTTTGCAGGATTTACAGGAAATGCTATTTTAGCCATTAACAAACCTTGTGTATCGTACTGCGCTGATGTGACACAACTATTACAAAGAACTCTCATAGTGACCCACAGAAGAAGGCAAACTTTTCTTCGTTCAAAGGGAGAAATGCTGATTGACAGAATGGAGAGGGGCTTCATGCTTCGGTCTTCCAGGCTACGGTATTTGCAGTCCTCAAGACCATGGACTAGGTGGTGGAAAATAAGTGGAGGGGAAGGAGTGTACGAGTCTGCAGGGTAAGCCAAACTGCACTTAACTACTTCCAAACTAGTTCGGCAATGCAAGTTTCGACTAAATTTTGTTGGCAAACATAACGAGTTGGCTCAGACCAGATATTCCTCGGTCCGCAACCTACCTTCCCCCTTCGAAGCCACTATCAGAAAGTGGATGAATACTTCGCTCAGCAATAATTGGAAAGGCATCGAAGGGATGGAGGTGGGCAAATCTTATACTGCCTTCAATTTTTGAAGGTCTTTTACTCTCACCGAGAAGACGAGACTGCAGAAAACTTGTTAGACTGCTGACTGGTCACTGCACGTGAAGCTTACCCCTGACTGTGATAGGCGTACATGACAAGTCCATTTTCCCATCCTGCCTTGAAGAGGGCGAGACGGTGGAACAATGTTAAGTTTAATGGCAGACTGAAGTCAGCAACGCCAATTCACCATCGAATCGCCATAACTATAAACGAGGTACTCCAAAAAAAAAGTTCTCCAAGTTCACTTAAATCAAAGTTCAATGTAAAGAAAACGTTGCGGCGGATAAGACCTTTTAATTTGATTACGATCACGGCGAACTTTTAAAGTTCTATAACTTAAAGGATTAGACCTGGCATGTACGTAACCTTAATGGGAAAGGTGACCTGCCCGACTAGTTGATGTCCTCGTGAAGATAAAGGCTAACATCACCGCCAAGGCAAAGCGCCGAGTAAGAGAGCGCAAATTTGTTGTCGGATTTGTGGTGGGAGAGAGACTTCGTCGCCGAGTGCTATCGTTCGTTTGCACCCACGCACCGACGGAAGAGAAGGATTGAGCTCGCCAAGTAGTTGGGTGCGAAAAAGTTCCGCGATCGCTTTTGTAGAACCGGAAACTGTTTGTATTCTCCGCCAGTTTTCTTTGAAATATTAAACCTTTCAATTGGTAAACTCAGAATGCAGTAAATACTGAAGCCGCTATGGACAGTAAAAGAAGCCAGGCTCTTTGGACATAATTTAGATGGAAAGAATAAAAAAAACGTTTAAATATATTAATATTTCGAATTTTTGAACATTTCGCTTGATACTTTTTGAGCAAACGAGCTTGCGAGTACGATAACTTAAATACGTATTCTTGTGGGCTGCTTAGAAAAAATTAAAAAAAAAAGTTATTGTATTGAAAATGTGCATGAACGAAATTTGCTAAATAGGAATATTTTTAATTTGTGTTACTTAAGTAGAAAGCAAACTGAATTGCATGCTTTTGAACAACGAATATATTAAAGAAGTATTAATCACTACCAAAGCAAAATTTAATGAAACTAAATTAAAAAAAAATAAGTATTTCAAAATAATGTGAAATCTAAAAATTTTGGATATTTGTGTAAATTCGACGTCATATGTCGAAGCGTGGAATAGAAGAGCAGCGGAAGCATGGATTAAAATGAAACCTGTGCATAAATTTGGTTAAATTACATTTGGTTTTGTGTTGTGGAGTTGCTGGATTTTCACTGGGTATTAAATGAGAAGAATTGTAATGACAATTTTAAGTTTATTTCCACATGAGAGTATTTTAATGATACAAATTTGTTTGACACTTCAACGCCCAGTGGGAATACAGCACAAGATTTTAAATATGTTTCACAGTTAAATTTTTACATCTTCTCTATTAAATATTTTTTGTGCTGTTTCTAATTTAGAATTTCCAAAACAGTATTTCACTAAAAATTCGCGGTAAAAGTCTCGGGGTCAAAGTCAGATAAGTAACAATAACACAACTGGTGTACTTATTTTGAGGGGTCTCGCATTGAAAATACTGGAAAAGCTTAAAGGGAGGGGAATATGTTTTGGTAATCGGTGATCGCTATTGAATGTGTGGATGTATACATATTTATAAGCTAAACTGTTAATATGCCATAACAAGAAAACGATCATAAAAAATATCATAACTGTTGGCACTAATAAATTTTTACATACAAAAAAAATGTTTTTATTTTTTCATTATTTTGATGGTTAAGCATTTGTAAGCTAATTATTAAAGAAAAGTAATTTATTAGTTTAATTAAAATTTGTATCTAGAACAATTTAAAAAATTCCATTCCATTCACACCACTACGATTGTTTTAATTTTGTAGGTTTCTGTCTTCTCATATATATATATATATTTATTTTTTTTTTAAGATTATATAGTACTAGGCCAATTGTCTCCAAGGGATACAGTAATTTAGAGGTTTTCAATGGGATATGGGTAAACCATTCAACATTCTGCTGCTGCCATGCTAAAATATTGTGTCAATAACAAGAGAGCCCACTGCTACCAAGCGCATTTTATATTGGGTATACCTAAAGAAAAGCTTTACGTTTAAGGTCTCACTTGAATTTTAAGCCACTATATGCACTATATGTAAATATAAGGAGTACTGTTACTGCGGATACGCTTCAATTGTGGAAGAAAGCAGAGGTGGGGGCGAAGTTCTTACATTATTATTGATCTATGGTGAACTTGTGATGTTTTTGTTTTGCTAAATTGTTACCTCGTTTCAATATTTAAATAATACGCGTGTATATACTTTTGAATTTTTCCTTTCAACTCACAACGCTCTCTGGTAGCCTGATATTTCAAAAAAAAAAAGCGTTCTCAATTGATTCACAACTTGTTTTATTTAAAAATTTTCGGTTTTAATTTTATTTAGTTCTTCGTTTTTTTTGCTTCACCTTCAAATTTTTTGATTTATCTATTTTTTTCAAATTGTCAAATATTTTTTAAAGCAGTGTATGTATGTATATGTGTGTTTAAGTAAATTGTAACTTACCAAGCCGACGAGTAGAAAGAACACAAGGAATGTTCTTCCCAATACAGTCTCACAGTAAACGTCACCATATCCTACCGTTGACATGGTCACAATTAGGAAATAGACACAGGTCCAATAGGATAATCGATGAGCATTATTAAAATCCAGCGGATCGCCAGAGTTCTCCAGCTAAATTTTAAATAAATGCAGCAATACAAGAAAAAAAAACGTAACATAACATAGACACATTGTAAACGCAAATACAAGTATGGCCCTCATTACAGATTGTAACAGTGTTCGTTTTGGTGCTGTCTTGAAGAGGAATGAAATGTCACACAGCTCTTAAGAGCGAGAGCAACTTACAGCGATATTGGCATAGTTCAGAGGAAGTCTCTACTATCTCTTATGCTGGCGACTTCTCGACAATGGCATCCGGGAATGGACTCGTGCTTGAAACCACTCCGAACTTTCTCAATTCTTCGCTGCAAGCAGCCTAACCCTCCCCCCTACGAAATCCTCGGCAACCCCTTTTACCACCTGTACGAAGAAGGGCAGACTACAGCTTGGCATTCACGGCGACGGCGAACCAATTCCGTTTGTGAATAACCCAAAAATACTTGGAGTTACTTTCGATAGTACGACCAGTCTTAAATACTCCCTATCAAGCTGCACAACACAATACTTTCTAAGCAGTTACTAGTAGAAGCCAATTTCATGTCGGTTAATAATCTAAAGGCTGTTTTGCATTTGAAGGGACAATTGTCAATTATGGCGACTATATTGAAAGTCGACTTAATTGCAAGAAGCGATATTTCCTCGTTTTGTCTTTAAGCAATAAGTTTTATAAAAATAAAATTTTATTTAAAAAAGAAATATATATTTTCTCTTATACATTAAAAGAAAAATGTATTAAAAAAATAAAAGGAAATATATTAAAAAAGAGATAAATTAACAAATTAGTTTCTAAGAAATATATGTGATTAAAAAAACGTTTAGTTTTTAAACAAGATCAAAACTAAAAGCAAATTAAATTGAAATAAATAAAATAAGTCTCTAAAAATTATATGCAATTAGAAAAAAAAAATGTTTTTCAAACAATATAATCTTAAAAATAAATTTTAAAAAATTTATATAAAAAAGAAAATGAAATAAGTTTCTACAAATTAAAAGAAATTAATTTTTTTTTAACAATAAAGTCTAAAATATAAAAGAAAATTAAATTAAAAGAATACTTAATAAAAAAGTAAAAAAACTTACGTTCTTAAAAATTTAATTAAAATTAAAAAAAGTATTTTTTGAACGAAATCTAAAAAGTGAAGGAAAATTTAATTAAAAAAGAGAAAAATTAAAAGGAAATTTAATTAAACAAAAAAATAACAATAATTAAAAAAAATCGTTGTTTCTAAAAACTAACTGAAATTAAAAAAGTTTCCTTCTATTAAACAATTAAATCTAAATAAATGAAGTAAAAAATCTTTGTTTCTAAAAATTTTATTTGAAGAAATGAAAATGAAATAAGTTTAATTTCATGAAACTAAATTCAAAAAATTTTCTTTTTAAGACAATGAAGTCTAAAAATTAAAAGAAAATTAAATTAAAAAATAAACCAATAGAAAAATAAAACAAAATAAAGCAAGTTAAAAAAAAAATTTAAACAAAATCGAATAATTAAAACACGAAAAAATTAAAACATTTCGCTAGCCGAGAACTCGACCCCGAACCACTCGAATGGAACAGTGGTGCCTTGTCACTCGGCAATTACGACTGCTGGAGCAGCGCGAGCGAAGTAATATACAAGTGCTTTCTCTCAAAAGAGCTTTCCACCATGAATTGGCAAGGGAGCTTCTCTTTTAAAAGCTTTCGTGTCAAAATAAACAAAGTCTTTCTAACGATTTATCTTGCCTACTGTCTTTCAATTGTCTTACAAACGACTTCCCGGAATTGCCCAGAAAATTTCAGATTTTCATTTGGAAATGTGTGGGAGGTGTGATCCCAGCAGTAGCTGCAGAAAACGTTCGTTCAAAGCAAATGGTAAAACTTTAAATTTTAACTCATACCACACTATATAATTTTTAGTTTTTTGTAGCACACATGAGTAGTCCACTTGCAAAGTGCGCTATGTAAGTAGCTATCATACTTATGTATTTATAAACATTCAAAAGTCTCTATCTTCTGATGAGCTTAGCAAACTGTTTTAGGTCGTATAGACTGTTAATGTTATGTTGTGTTATGTTATGTTGTTATAATGTTATTAGGCTCTTGGTTATTCAAATTTTCAGGTAATAAAAAGATATTCAATTTAGATGTTAGTTGTTGTCGCAGTCGTTTTTTTCAATTTATGGCTTATTATTATATAATCACATGACGCTGTTTGCAAGTAGACTACTCACATATGGAGTGCTAAAATATTAAAGATATAGATAAAATAAAAAATTAACCAAGACCAGGGTGCGAACCTATCACAATAATCGTCTTTTGTTCTTCAAAAGATGTGGCCATTTTACATACCCTTGTGACAAACCAAATCTGAGCTTAGTTACAATCCGCAATGGGGGCAATTGTTAGTGATTCAAAATAATTTTGAAAATATTATTAAATAAATTTTGTTTGATTGCATCTATAAGGACTACAAATGCTAAATTGGTATTTCATTTAACTAAGCATTAATTAAAATCGAATACTTTACTAATTGATTTTGCATATATGTATTTATTTCTGATTAAAATTGCATGTATTTGCGTGTCACGACGACTATGAGTGGCTAAGTGATTTATCTACATTTACGATCATGTATGTATGTATGTACATTGTATGTGGGTACTTATATACACACACACACACATACATGTTCCAAGATGTGCAATTGTGCAACTGTAGTAGTGGCAGCCACGCGCACTTTGAAACTTGCCACATTTGCTTGCAGCAAACTTAAATCGTACGGCCCACCACTACAGCTTTGGCGAATTATTCTATTGGACTATTTATAATAAATTTTTTCTTTTATTGTCTTCATTTCAATGACCGCCAAGACAATGAACAGTGCTTTTAACAGTGCGGCTGACAGTCTGGCCCGGAAGGATCGACCACCGCCGCACAAATACAACAAATATTCCCTGGCTACAATTGGCAGCTGCTCAAAGCGATTGACGGTCATCATTTCATTCATACATTTGTTACAAAAAGTACTAATAATAATAAAAATTAAAACTAGACATAATAATAATAATAATGAAGATGAAAATATTCACAAAAATGTAGGTGAACGAAGAATGGTAAACCATTGTTGGACCAGCGTAAAAATGTTACTATCAAACAGAAAAAATTTTGACTTGCACATAGACATACATAAATATATATAGTACATATACGACAATAGTAAATAGCAATATTATTTATTCCTCAATCCATACATACCAGATGAATTATGCCCGCCGCTGTTAACCATACAGATATAAAAATTGATACTAGTTGAGCCAAGCGTATCGAGCTCGATGTTTTTAGAACGTTTAAATATTGTAAAATATCCGGTACAGTCATGAGACGTAACGCGCGAAGAAATCGAAGACCTGTGACGAGGTGCGTGTGAAGAAGCATTGCAACAACCCATTTATGAAGCGCCAATTGAAGTTGTTTTTTGTTTTTTTTACAAATACATTTTTTTTTGGAGTAAAATCCATTGCATGCAGCCATTTCGATCAGCCAACACGTACATGCGTGCGCGTGTGTATGTCAGTGTTGATGGGTGGGTGTTGATATTTGTTTAATTAATTTTTGTTTTTGTTTTGAAGTGAAGTATTTTACAGATGTTGTGCGCAGTCGTGTGCGTGTTGTGTTGCATAAACATGAAGTAGAAAAGGAAAAACGTTAAATACTTACATACATACAATACATATTGCTTTTGATTTATAATTTAGAATTTATTAGTATATTTTATGTTAAGCCAATATTTTTGCGCAAATCTTGCTTACCGATCCATGTCCGATCTAAATATATTGATACAAAGGACGGGGGTATTGTAAAATAATCTACAAAACTGTACATTTCTAACATAAACCAAAGTTTATCGGACGCCGCTATGAACTGGAAAAGTAAAGAAAAGAGAGAGAGATACATAAGAAATCGATACGACATAGTATACAGTATGTCAAATGATAAAAAGCTAGGGATTTGATTGCAGATATTTACAAAAGTTAATTGTTAAAGCTGTGTTTATGAAGATTACTTAAGTGGCTAATGAACTCTCTTTTAATTGGTTTATTTGGCCACAAACCACCCGATCACAACTAACTAACTATCCCTTCAAATACCCGCTCACATCGGCTCATCTAACCAACATCTACTTACGGTCCAGACACTTCGGATTTGGCCTTTTCCTGGCCGTTCCGTTGGATTGAGAACGACCATCGTTCGATTTTCCTTTTACTTTTGAAGTAATTCTTTGCAGTGGAAAATTTTCGGGTATTCAGATATCGACACCTGAGTGGAAGATCGTCTAACCTCCGCAACCAATTCGAAAACGCCTTACCTAAGAAAACTTTTCAAAAACGCCCTACTTCAGAATTTGATTGTAGAATGCCTTATTTCAAAATTTCATTGAAAACCACCCTATCTCAGAATTTGGTGTTCTTGGAAAGTTTTTTCAGATAGGGTGTTTTCGAAATTGGCTGCCGAGATAGGTCGATCATCCACTCAGGTACCGATAGAAAGTGAATAAAATTGTTCTAGTTTATCTTAAAAAGAAAAAAAAAAAATATTTAGAACTTTTATACTCTGGTATATAAATTACTTAGCTGGGAGAAAATCCAGTTTACTCGATTTCAAAAAAACCCACCCTGTTGAAATTGGTTTAAAAAAAAAAAACAGTCAGTCACCCTACCATTAGTAATAGCGTCGTATCTCACCGCTTGAACAGTTGGCGATTCCACCAACAAAAAGCTGGTTTCTTGTTTTCTTGTTGCAGAGACTTTTGCATTTTGTTTCGGCTAGAACTTAATCTGTCTAAATATTTTGTACCAGTTTAAAAACAACAGCTCAACAATTAACTTATTATTTTCATATAGAGGGCTTATATTTAATACCCTCTATCTACACTTTTCCCATAAATGAGATTCTGATAAAAAAAAATCCACCTAAAACTTAACTGTCAGCGGTGATATTAAATGCTGAACTTGTAAAGCGCTTGACAGGCGAGTTTACCAATAAATTGCAAAGTCAGAATTAACATCAGTGATGAGAGGTAAGTCCCAAATGAGTTCTAACATCACACAAAGTAATTTTTGTGAAAATTTGCAGATTGAGGGTATTGAATATATGCCCTCGATATTTTTATGTACTATAAATCAAATATTTAAGAGAAGTCTATGCAATAAAGTTGGGATTCAGGCAAACGAAAATCACTCATAAATAAAAACCGAAAAATCAACTTACTCGTATAAAAAAGTAAACCATAAAAAATATATTGAATGCGAGATCGATTTGTTGAGTAATGTTATTACTCCATTTTTGACATCTTTCGACTTCTTCGCTAGATGCGTCCACGAAGTAAATAATGAGTGATGCAATGCTGAGTATAAATACAAGCACGACCTGTAAATAAAGAAAGCAAAACAAAAAAAACTTTGTTAATAATATGCATATTTGCCAAAAATAGTTTAATTAAGAAATAGAACACCTCACCAACCCATTAGAAACAAGGCACGTATACTACATTTGCATACATACATACAACGTTTTGCGAAATTATTAAATTATATCTGTGTCGTATAAAATTGACTAATGCATTTTTCCATACAAATGCAATCTTAATGCTTCCTACGATTGAAAAAAGTGCAACTTGGGTCAATGTTACGGCGTGTGCAGGAGTAATTTCGAAAAGGTCACAACTTTGAAGAGATGTGCCTGTTTCGAATTAGTTGCTTATTTAAAAATTGCAAGTATTTCAATTATGTGAAATAAAAACAATTTGCTAAAAGTGAAATTTGGTTTCCAAAAAAAAAAATAAAATCAATTTATTTGTTTAAAATGAAAAGTGGCCAACGGCGCGTGGCGATGCGTGGTGCCCCGTGGTGTTATGCACTTTTAAAGCTGTATACTACATATATTCATAGTATGTAGTATGTTAGCAGTGTATTTTTTTAATATTTTTTTGATGGAGCAATAACTTCCATTTCGCTTTCGAAATGGTAATTTGCATTGTCTATGGACGATAAGAAATATTGTCCAAGGATGTTATTTCCAGTGCGCCTATTACACGTCACCGTAAAGCTTGCAGGATTTTTAACATTCCTGACATTAAATCACTCTTAAATTATGTATTAATGTCAAGGACATTAATTCCATTGACATTATTGCACGTCAACAAGAGTAAAATATATGCACATACGCTCAGTCAATAAAGTTTAGGTACAGCGAATTTTTTACAATACGGGCAACTATTTTTTAAATATTTTATTTTTCGCTTTTTTTTTTATAAAAATATGGTGGTGACTAATAATTACCATAATAATAATAATAATAATAATAACCACATCTCGAAAATCCCGGGATCGTAAAATGCGGAAAAATCAACATCCTCTTCTTCTATTTAGATAAGAAACAAATAAGAAACGTTTGTGTAATTGATGACCTAACTAATTTACATAATATTACACTTAAGTCATCCATGTAAGTGCACTTTTGTACACCTGAACGAGGTGCTTGCATACTAGCTACACGCTGCCATATGTATTACGAAAATCACCTTTGTATATATACATATGATGATACAGGCAAGGGAATGCGCAAGTGACATCATAAATTTAAAAATGTGTCAATATTTTCATTTATGCCATACTCATGGTATCGTCGCCACATATTTAAGAGCACAGATTTGGAACACCTACAGACCTCAACGACACTACTGTAGCGCACTTCATGTATATTTATACATACATATGTATGTATGTAAACCTGTGTAGATACATGTAGGTACATATAAATATGTACATACATAGGCAAGCGATATGAATGACCGCTACAACGAGCTGTGACGCTTCATCGCAGTTGATGCTAGATTACAAAATTGCCACTTTTCCGTGCGCATCGATTATACGTAAAGGAAAGGTGGAAATGTCGAGCCAGAGTACTACTTTTACTATCCACAGCAGTAGGAAGGACAACCATATGCCGCAAGTAAGTCTGTGACCACGGTTTTTCGCTTTGTCACAATACCCAGCTGACGAGACGACTACCAGGCAAACGGCGCACAGTGTGAGATTTTGCCAATCTAGGACGTCAAAATTCAATTTTAGCCAAAGTGTTAGAGAATCAACTTGAAATTTGGCAGGATTTTTAAAAAGAACATAAGCTTCAATATGGTTATGATTAACTGGTTCCAACTATTGTCAAAAGGGGTTAGTTCCGAACTATCCCTAAAGAGACCAGTTGAAGACAATTTTTTCCGGAGTAAAACCAAAAAATTTTTATTACATATATTGAGCAAATTTGGAGAAAATTTTATGACGATTTTAAAATAAAAATAAAAAATAAAAGTTTTTATACTAAAATGGCCGAACTATCCCTAAAGAGACTGGCTGGAGTATATTTTTTCCGGAGAGAAACCGAAAAATTTGTGTGACATATGTTGGGCAAATTTTAAGTAAATTTCATGACCTAAAAATTTAAAAAAATAAATAGGTCAATAAGGCCTTTTTTATACCGAAATGGACGCCAAAGAAAAAGAAGGGTTAAAAAATTCTTGAAATTTTGACTTTATAATACCCAGATTTCCCTAAAGCCTAAAAACCACCCTAAAATATTTGTTTCTATAAATCTAATACAATTAACTAAAAAAGCTCTATAGGGAGTTTTTCATTAGGGCTTTTCGTTTAGGCGTGAGAATTTTTTTTCTGGAACTACTGCCGATCACTTTCTTAACCCTATAACTCCCCAGGGTTGCATTCTAGATCCACCTCCCATAAAATTTTCTGTTCGTCTAAACTTCCCCTATCACCTAAAAGAAAAGTACTTATCACTGGGACACCCTCACTCAAGCAAATTTCTTAAAGCTTCTCGTGCAATATATCATTTAAGTTGAAAAAAGATGCCTTTAGGAAAAAATGGGCAAAATTTTATTTTATGTATAGCAAAAAATTTGAATGAAAGTATTGACCTTTAATACAAAAAAACTTTTTTGCAAAAAATAACGCGCACAACCTGTTCAATGGCAAGCGTTTGATAGCTGTTATCATACCAATGACATTTCTTTTATTCTCAGTTTTCGTAACAATTGGGGTCTTTTTTAACAAATTAACCAAATATGATCGATTTTCAAGCACATTTTTTTTTTTAATTTTGGCATCCTAGATTGACCAAATCTCACACTGTGCGGCGGTTCAGTGATGAAATCTGTACCAATTTGCCCAGTTTGTCGGATGCCACATAACCAGCGAGCGTGGGAAATTTACTATTAATTGTGTAGGCATGCACATGCAAATTCCATCGGCATATATGCATATACATACATATGTATGTAAGTATATGCTGTACGTGAGCTTGCATGAGATTGTATACATATGTATTTCTACATATATACATAAGCACAAATATGAATATGCATATAGGCATATCAGTGTTACCATTATTGGTCTTTTTCGACCAAATTTCGGTGGCTTCTTTTCATTTGGTAGGTTGGTCGGCAATATAAAATTTTGGTCGGATAGTTGAATTAAATACAGAAATATTTATTTCAAACATCATTTTGCATATAAACATTTGCCAATCCTGCCTTAAAAATAAAAACAAGTAAGAGCAGCGCTGAAAATTTTACTTTAACAGATAACTGCATTTGAAAAAATTTATATATTTACAGAATACATAGATAGATGTGATTTATATGAAAAACCATATCTAAACAATTAGAGGTATGGAAAATATACCCTATATAGCACCAATCTAAGTGATTTTCATTGCTATGTGATCGGTATGTAAACCGGAAACACAATTTAATGGGTTTGGACTCCTACATAAAGGAGATATATCGTAATAACTGGTATCTGAACAATCAGAGGTATGAGAGATAAAGCTTATACAGCATAGATTTCGACGATTTTCTCAGTAGACTTGATGTGATCACTGAGCCTAAGACTGTATCTGCATTTATGTATATACATATATGTATGTATTTAAATACTTTGTATTCGGAACATTTGCGGCTCTGTTCTGTATCAGTGACAAATTCCCGTCACAGTTTTTATTACGGAAAAATTTATTTATGAAAAAGTTTAAATTTGTCACTAAAAAAAAATTCCCACCGTTACAGAATCGGGCAATTACGGTTCTATTGTCTATCACTGACAAATTCTTGTCACAGTTTTTATTACGCAAAAATATATAAAAATTTTTAAATTTGTCAGTAAAAAAATGTTTGTCACCGATACAGAATTGGGTCATTAATCTTAAATAAATGAATTCTATGCTTTTAGAATGCTTTTTTATACCCGAGCGCACTTGTGCACAAGGGTATTATAACTTTGTTCACATAACGGTTGTTTGTAACAGGCAAAACGAATCGAGATAGATATAGACAAATGTATACATAAATGATCAGAATGAAAAGAGAAATCGATTAAGCG
>NW_016159447.1:6497-32727 GCF_001687245.7 Rhagoletis zephyria | reverse complement strand
CGGTAAATTTCAGATATGCTTGAAATTTCAATATTTCGAAATTTAAGGACGCTAATTTACTTAAAATGTATACACCCCGGCTTATCATGTAGCGGTAGCTTTCGGAAAGGTGGAAAACATATATTTAATACTTGCGCCGGGTATTTAATGTTCGGCTCCGCCCGAACTTAGACTTTCTTACTTGTTGTAATTGAAATTTATTTGGTAGGTTGTAAACGATTTTGCCCAGATTTGGGAAGAGATTTGGTAGGGGGGAAAAAAGTGCTAGTGGCAACGCTGAGGCATAGCATGTAAGTATATTTGGTATGCTACAAAATTCATTACCGAACCTTTTGCCTTTGGATGCGGTTGAGCATCGGCTTAAGCGTTCACTTGGTCACGCTCATGTTTTTGTTTCTTTTCTTATATATGAGTATGTACTATTTGCTTGCCAGAGTTCGTAGCGGAACATTGTGGTACCTTGCTGAATGGCATGTAATGCAGCAATCACCTCATATTGCAGTTCTATTCGTTACTTTAGTTTTACATATGTATGTATATACATACATCTTATACATATGTATAAAAATACTTTCCTTTTTTTGATTTCTTTTTTTTTTTGATGATTTTCCTCTTTTATTACAACGTTTTTTGTATTAAAGTGGTTGGTGGTCGATGGCGTCATTGCATTTGCCAGCACTTCAATGAGTAAACTAGCAATGTATGAGTGTCAATTTTATTGAAAGTGAAGTACGGTGGCATACATTTTGGCGCCATGTTTGTCAGCAGATCGCATCGTTGCGAGTGAGCTGTAAAAATTGTCGTTGGTGCGACACACCTATTCTTAAGGATTTCAATTGCGTTTTGTCCTAAAGTGCCCATAAATTTAAAATTTTCAATGAGCTGAGTTTAAGAGAATGAATGCTCATCACATATCCGAAGAGGACAATGTGCTTTGCATTTAATTGATAAAAAAAATGTATTAAATAAACACTTTTACACGTTACGAAAAATGAAAAATCGATTGAGTTGTTGAACCACAAGCCAGTTCTCAAGCCAGTTAATGCAATAACAGCTTTTTCCAAGCCGTTGAAAATATGCATTTGTTAGGTCCGTAAAAAATTGTAATTCATTTGTAAATTATTTGTATAAACATATGCTGCGGAAGTTCTATTTATTTTAATTTAATTTTATATTTTAATTTTTTATATGTATTTATATCGAAACCTGAGTGGAAGATCGACCTATCTCGCCAGCCAGTTCGAAAACGTCCTATCTTAGAAAACTTTTTAAGAACGCCCTAATTCGGAATTTGATTGAAGAACGCCTTATTTCAGAATTTTATTAAAAACACCCTATCTCCGAATTTGGAGGAAGAACGCCCTATTTAAGCTGAAAATATATTGAAATGAAATGAGATAAGGCGTTCTTCAATCAAATTTTGAGATATCGCGTTCTTGAAAACTTTTCTAAAATATGGCGTTTTCGAACTGGCTGCCGAAATAGGTCGATCCCCCACTCAGGTATCGGTATAATAATCAAAGTTTCTCTCGATAAGGGGCAACAAACAGATTTGTTTTCGCACAAAATTATGCAAAAAAGCTATCAATTTCTTACTCGCTCGAGTTTACGGCCCGTCCCCACAGGCAAAGTTTTTTGCCTACTAACTGTAATTTTTATTGCCTGATATAAATTTTATTAGAGGCAATATTTGTGCGTAAGTATTTTTTATCTCTTGATAAAAACATTTGTAAGATCGCTTCTAACAAGTATTTTTGCCAGAATGTAGCACTTAAAAAATTTAGAAAATTTTCTGTTTCACACCCAAGTACATAATAATAAATATTTTAATAGAAAACAACTAAATTTTTGCTTTTATAACAAAATATCAAAAAATTAATTTTTCAAACTACCAAATTGCTGGCAATATTTATCAAGATAAAAGCTCTGATAATTATTGCTTACCAAGAGCAAAATGCGGCCTCCATTGGCAAAATATTGCCTGATAACATTATCCATATAAAAACTTTTGCCTGTGGAGACAGCAAGTTAGGCATACCCTTGTTACGAATTTCGAACGTTCGAAAATACGAATCGGATTGGAGCATACCATTTCTGCGATTCGTAGCAAAACTGGAATACGTAACAAAACGGATTATCACAAAGAACCCTTGTCTTTTACATATTTATAAACCAGAAGTAAAAGCATAGAGATTTATAAATTAAGGGATTGTGAAAGTTTTCATAGGCTAGATTGGCTAAGGTTGCTTCCCCAGGCTCGGGACACCAATTGTTCTTCGGATATTTTCACCAGGAAAGGATTCTGCTTTTCAATTGCCCACCGAGCCGTTAGTAGGACATGTCGTCAGGAATTATTTTTCGCTTGATCCTAGGCTGTTGTTAATGTTAATGCTAGATCCTGGATAGACGAAGTCCTTCACTTTTTCAAAATTATAACTTCCAACAGTGATGTTTATCTCAAATCGAGCTGAATTTACTATGCGCCACCGTGCTTTTGGTCTACATAGCGCCGCTGCGATTCAAATTGGCAGCTTTTGATATTACTTTTTCCAACATCGGATTGAAAAAGTCGAGCGCCTTGTCTAAAACCTTGTTTGGTCTCAATCGGCTCCGTCCATATTGGTATGTTGTGCTCGACGTCATTCTATAGATTATATTAGCTTTAGAGGTCGGAGCGCTATATTATAACAAACCTCTATTCGTCTACAGACCTTCTTCGATCCACTTATTACTAAGAAACCTAGCGAGGCCTTTTGGCTGAATGCCATTTACCTCGGGTGATCTAGGTACGGTGATCCTAGGAAGCAAAGTTTGGCCCTAGTGAGAGTTTCATAATGTGCTCCGCTGTTTCCTGTTCTTCATCGCACAACCTACACTGATCAGAATTAACAACTCCTATGTTTAAGGAGTGTTCGATTACCCTACAGTCTGCAGTAAGAAAACCAGTAACAATTCTTACTTCATGCTTACTGAGGTGAAGTACTTATTCGGTTCTCTTTGTTGGTATATACGGAATGAAGGAATTAGTCGGTCTGCTACCTTCCGTTTTGTCCAGCAATGTTGCGCTTCATTCTCCATCAAGACATAGTAGTTTGGCCTAACGGGACTCTATGACAGACCAGTAAAGGGTCCTGGGCCATGAATCCCTGTGCCGCTTCATTGACAATGACTCCATTGTGTTACGGTACCGATATGAGGTATACCCGGTTCCAGGAGGCGATAAGTATTAAAAGTTGAAGGCAGTCTCATACCTGCTTTGACCTGTCCTCGTGCACTTTAAAAGCGAGGAGCATCGCTCACCGTCCGAATTTCTATATACTGCCTCAAATATACACCTCGGCCTAAAAGATCGAGTAACTCTACCGACGCCGGGGTCAGTCTTGGAGATGTGGCTGTCCTTCCGGCATTTAGGTCATTTTTTGTCCCAGTTATTCCTGTCAGGAAGACCTTAATGTTTTGTGTAAAGCTAAAATTCGTATGGCACAAGTTCACATAGCTAATGCGCATCCTATCTTCTTATTATGTGACCCCGAGGGTGAAAGGGTGTATAAACTTCGTATTCTCTACATTGTCCCCTGGGATGAGGCTTGCTAAAAAGCAGAGCCTCTTTCTTGATAAAAAAAAAAAGTGCAGGTGAGGCAGGTTAATAAGAATCTCGAAAAACAAGATTGGTGCTCCTCTCATCACGCCAGTGATGCCCACACAGGCCAGTCGTTGTAGCTTACTGAGCTTGGCCTGCTTGGACTTAACTTCTGCCTTCTTTCAACGGTCTTTAAAATCGACAAAGAGATGGTGTGAGCCGATTTGTTTATCTAATGGTTTTTCCAGATGACTTGACAACTGTGAAGAAATCCACCGCTGATATTTTCCACACCTAAAGCCAAAGCGGTAAGGTCCAGTCAGTTAATTCATGAAGGACTTCAATATTTTGCACAGTAGCGTCGATAGAGCCTTATATGAAATACTAAAAAAAGCAAAGGAGAGTACTCTAAAAAGTGCATGCAAAACTACTAATGAAAAAAATTTATTTTTCAACCAGAATAAGCGGAAATATACACATCAGATGTTTAAAATATACACATAAAGTATATTTGCCACTAATAATAAACATAAAGCGCTCATATTTAATTAAATAAAAAATAAAAAATTGCTATAATTTTGCTCTGCGATACAGATTTTGAATATTAAAGTAAATAGCCAGTACTTAATTTACTAAACACGGCGTGTAAATTTGCACACATTACGAAAATAAACCCTCTTAACATGCAAAATGAAATATTTTTAGAGTAGGGTAGTATGGGCTCTTTGTAGCTATAGCTTTGAAGAACTTAGCTGGTGACTGCGTTATTTAACTCAGGGTCTAAAGGAATATATTATCTATACATGTATTTCACATTATTTTGTTTGTATGTGCCCTAGCGGGGTTTTCATTGCGCCATGCAACAAAATCTAGTTCATTTCCCAATAGACTTCCAGCCCTTATTTATTTCCGGTTTTAGGCAAGATTTGGCAATGTTTGAAATGTGGGGTGGCAACGGATGCTCGTAGATATTTGAAGCGCATATAAATACACTCTCCATATCTACATAGTACGTATGTACATTAGGGTGGTCCGAAAAACAGTAAAGTCGGAATTGTAATGCTCTCACCCCCTAGGATTGTTCTATATCGAAAAAAGTATACCCATATTTTTTTTTTATTTTGAAATAAAAAAATATTTTGAGGTCGTTCAAAGCGCTCAAAGTTTTTCGTGTATTTTTATATGGGGAAAAAACAACTTTTCGGAGAAATGGTATAGAATTCTTGAAAATAAATATTTTTCGATCGGAATACTCTTGTTCTCTTCAGGAGACTTTCAATAATAATACCAAATTATTTATCTAATCATTTTTTAATACTACCGATCTTTTATTTGTCCCCCTATTGCATGTTTCGGGAATTTTGTGGGTTTTGGCGGACCTATAAAGTATAGTTGCGATGAAGAAATGGTTAAATAAACAATTGGGATTTATTATTGGGAATCTTCTGTAGATGAAAAGAGCTTTTCGATAGAAAAATATTGATTTTCAAGAATTCTATACCATTTCTACGAAAAGTTGTTTTCTCCCCATATAAAATAAATGGAAAACTTAGGGCGCTTTGAGCGACCTCTAAATATTTTTTGATTTCAAAAAAAAAAATATGGGTATATTTCTTTTCGGTATATAATAATCCTAGGGAGTGAGAGCATAAAAATTCCGACTTTACTTTATCACATCCACTGTTGGACCACCCTAATGTACATATGTGTACTATTTATAAAATGCATACTTGCGTTCAAATTTTCGCGTATCTGACCTTGTCTTTGTATATCTATGTATGTGAACATATATATGTACGTATGTAAATACAGTCACTTGCATATTGGCGTTCATTTCTTTCGGTGCCCTTTGCAATAATATTTTTCTTGTATTTTTTCAATGTCCCTGCAGGGAAACCGCAAACTAGTGAATCAAACTTTTAGTCTGATAGTAATTAGATCCCCACCAGTTCAAAATCAACGAATTGTTGTGGTACTTTTAAAAAACTACTTTATTTCACTTATCGATTTTATAACTGGTTCAGAGCTACAGAATTCACAACTAGTTCACAACTATGGAAAAAGGGATGCAACGGAGGCAATTGACACTTCAGAATTAGAGATTTTCCCCACAGGGTTAGTACATAAATATGTAACTTTTATCCGCCACTTGCGGTTAGTGTTGCCCGCCAGCAGCATTTGGCACAACTTAAAAACAATATGCGCTGTTGTATGGTTATGTTTATGACGTCTAAAACTGTACATACTAAAGTAGCAAAACAAAATAGGTACATTTATCTTTATTGGTAGTAACGTTGCCAAAAGCTTTTCATATGTGGTTCGCAGCTGACGCAAATAAGTATTTGTATTGCATGGATTTGCACGATAACATACACCCATTAGAAAGTTAAATTAGGATAACTGAGTACCAATAAAAAGAGGAGAGATTTTTCTCAGCTAACTTGCACCTACAGGAATGCAGTCAGCTTCAATGCGATCGGGAATATTAAACTTCCTACATAAATGTGTCTCTACCCAAGACCCCCTAAGAATCAGTTCAATATTGACAGGGCATTTGTGGCAATTGCCTTTCAACTCAGCACTGTCTTTCGAAAGACAAGACTCCTAATAGAAAGCTCTTTCCTATCTTTTTACCGGCTAATTAAAAGATTGTGTTTGTCCTTAAGCAAAAAGTTTTCTAAAAATCAAATAACATAAAAAAATCTATTCCGTTCCTAAAAAAAAAACTAAATCTTAAAATATTAAAATATTAAAATTATTAAAATATTAATTAATAAATTAAATTTCTAATAACAGTCGATTACAAATTTGTGGTTTTTTGTTCCCCGGTTGTGACTACCCAATTCCTATGACACGCTGATTTTGAAAATGGAGTAAATTTTTTTTTCTATAAATGCGTGGGAATAACAGATTCTGCTTAAATTTTTTTCAGAACAGACTTTATGCTATTACAAAAAAAAAAAAAAAAAAAAAAAAAAAAAANAAAAAAAAAAAAAAAAAAAAAAAAAAAAAATCAAGCCATTAATGAAGAAAATCGATGGATAAGTAAAATGGCATTAGTGGTCAAATGAAAATGCGCAAAGATTTTTCATATGAAAAATGAGTAGGAAAGACTGACACATTTCGTTTCAATTGCTTCGTAAAATATACGTGATTAAAAGGAACCATTTTTTTTTAAAGCTGAATTATGGCGAATTGCATATAGTATCTTCAAAACATATTCATAAAAAAAAATTAAATCGATTTTCGGAATCAGCGGGGAATTTTACATAGAAATTGGATAATGGCATTCAGGGTACATTTTTACTGAAAGCCAGTGTTATTAAATTAAATTTAAAAAAAAAAATAATTTTGTTTTCTGTTCTATTTGTAAAATCTAGAAATTAAAAATAAATTTAATTAAAGACGGAAAAATATTGATAAAAAACAAAAAAAGAAAATATTTTTTTTTTTAAACAATAAAGCCTCAAAATTAAAAGAAAATGAAATTAATAAAAAAAATTATAAAATAAGTTTTTAAAATTCAAATGAAATTTAAAATAAATTAACAATAAAAAGAAAAATACATAAAATAAGTTGCTATAAATTAAACTAAAAATTAAAAAATATATTTTATTTTTCTTTCTACTCAATTGTTTTCTGTCAAAAGGGGTTTTCACCGTTGGCCAGGGAGCTTTCTTTAAGGCTTTCGTGCCAGAATAAACAAAATTTTTCAGACTATCCCGCCTACCATCTTTCAATTATCTTACAAAAGACTTGAGACCAGCTTAGCCAGAATTGTTCTGTTAGTTAGGCACCCGCTACATAACAGTACAGCATTAAATAAGATGCATTTAACGGGATTAAGGTTGAAATGACTGCCAGTGAACACTTAAGTTTTTAATCGGTCCCGTTGTGATATCACAAGGGACCTCATTTGACCCCCTTCCAACCGTGCTCCCTTTTCCTATACAATACATACATATTATGCGGAATTGACAAATTTTAGCAAAGGTTCCATGAGCCTCAGTATAAAGATAAAGGGCATACTCCTCCTGGTCTCTGTAGATCCGGCAGATGAGATTGAACAGCACTGCGAGTCTCTCCGCGTGACCACAGTGATCGCTTTCTAATTTCCGCTGTCTGATGGCTGTGGCCGTTAAGAATGCGATAGGCTTGAGAGAAGTACAGAATTGGGATTCGGATGTTGAAAGAAGGCTCCCACACACTCTTTTNAGTAAGTCTATTCATGATGAAATGTCAAAGCATACTGAGCATCTTTCTCTTTGACACCATGTCTGAAATCCCACGTGATCTGTCAAATACTAATGCATGAAAATCCTAACCTCAAAAAAATCACCCGTTATTTAGTCAACGAATGAAGCAATCACGCCTAGTAAGAGATGCGTTTCGAAACGAATTATTCCACAAGAAATTGAGAATGTTTTAAGCAATTTCAAAGCTACAACCGTATGAAAAGAGAGCATATTTGCATACTCCGAAAATCGGTAAATTTTACCACTTAGAGGATACGAGGAACATATGTATCTTTAAGGAGAAAAAAGCAAAGAGCCACACTCACTAGTGTAAGTGTGAATAGCTTGCGAAAAAAACTTGCTTTGACCAATACGAATATTCTATAAGAAAAGCCTTATTCCCCAAAAAAAATGATCAACGTATAGCAACTCAGTTGGTATTATTGAAACTCGCTTATATTTGACACTGGGTTACGCTTACGGCATATGGCATCAGCTAAAGTTTCTGCAATGTTTGTTATTTTCTTATT
This sequence comes from Rhagoletis zephyria, assembly GCF_001687245.7. Lineage (NCBI taxonomy): Eukaryota > Metazoa > Arthropoda > Insecta > Diptera > Tephritidae > Rhagoletis > Rhagoletis zephyria. The sequence continues at coordinate 24,382 of NW_016159447.1, read as the reverse complement.
TCCCCTCTTTTTTTTTTTTTGTTGCACTGCGTTTATGTAATTAGCCTCGTGAGTGATTGTCTATCTGGTTTTCCTGAAATTTAAACATTTTCACCGGCTGCGCGTATACTTTGGTGTGCGGTGACCGACTGAGAGTGCACAAAAATGTTTATTGTACATATTTTAGGATGTACATATGTATGTGTGTACCCCTAAATTTGTAGATATGTGTATGTAAGGATGGAAATGTATTTTTTGTTAGTAATGTAAGGTAATGTTTTGGCGCACGTTGAGCTTAAACTTGCAAGGCCATCGTTGATCTGACTTTGGACATGCAAATTTCGTTTTCTCCCCCACTTTATCACGTACATAAATAGTTATTCGACCTCTTTTTATTCATGGGTTAAGGTCAGACAATACAGAATGTTAGAAAAAATATACATGTGGTGGGTAAATCGATTTTCGTGCAATATTCTTAATTATTTTGCGGTGAAATGGCGTAGACTTAAGAAATGGAAGTTTGTGGTTAAGGCAATGAAACCAGTGGGTATGTGCTATGCAGCGAAATCTCTGGGTGATGAATATCCCCTCCTATGAGAATAGTAATATTTTATACCTCATAGTAAAATTATGTATGCATGTATATAAAAATAATATCTGAATGAAAATGAAAAGCAAATTACCAAGAAAATGGAACATGCAGGAACATTGTGGAGAAATCGGGCTCTAGCTAACGATAGCCCTACTCGCCAAAGATGATATACGATGAATAGTGTTTCAGAGCGCCCCCATTTACATACATAGACAGCTTGAAAACCTGCGACTGCATTGGAGCAACCGAAAAGCTTTCCTAGCATTTTTCAGACATACTTAAGTTTACGACGTCATCAGTCTGCGTGCGGAGATAAATCTGAGCAGGAACTACTTATAACAATGAGAGAACTATCAATATTAGTAAAAGCTAGACGACACGCATAGTTAACTCATCCTTTGAAGAGACACCATCACTTGTCTTCTAATTTGGCTTTGTAATCGGTTTACATATGATGAAAGAACTGAAAGAAGACCCATAAGAGAACTGGCCACTGGCCACGCTCCGCAGGACTGCACTACACCAAGTGATTACATAGGGGACTTATGTTAAAGAGATTCCAAATCTTAGTCAATCCCTCAAAGGAAAACTAATAACGAAAATTAACAGGCTCCATTTTGGAGATGGAGGTATTGGTCAGAAGTGCGCATTTACATACCTTGCACAGGGCTTGGGCGTGCTTGAGAAAAAGTGGCGTCCGACGAAAACATTAAGAACAAAAGAAAAGAAAGAGTTTTTTTTAGTAGCAGTTTCGTACGTTTTCCGGATACGAAAAGGAATGAAAGCTGTATGTATGTAGTCGGTTTGTATGCATTTCCGAATAAGAAATTCGGCGTTGTTTTTTTCTTCTGGTTCTGGTGTATGTAAATTAATGAAAATTGTAGTCGTTTTCTTTTCTTTCCAGAAACCGATAACTGTACGAAACCGCAACACCGTTGGCAAAATTTTCGTTTCTCTGTTAGCTGCTATATTAGAATTCAAACAAACAGACCTCCATTTTTATATACATTAGGGTGGTCGGTAATACCACGGTCACAGATACATTTTGGTCCTCTATAGCATAGCTGGATAGCGTCTGCAGAAATGGATTCCTCGTACCAAAAAATCCCTTAAGCACTTCTTTACAATATTACTGCAAAATACTAAGAAAAATATTTTCCCAAATTGGCAAACTACAAATTGATTTTAGATCCATTGTTTCTTTGGCAAATTTGCTTATATACATAAGTGCCAATCAATATATGTGTTTATGTTATACTTTATCCGCATTGATACATAAATCGATATCATTATGGAAGCTCTTTGGATGGATTGAAAATACATGCATACATACATATTTACTAGTATATCCTAAAAGAAAAATGTTTGGGCATTTTTCAAACTTCACTTGTTATAACATTAATTAAAAAGCTTTATATATTTCTAGCCATGCAAGGGCGAATGGTTTGAAATTAATAATATTATTTATTGAAAAATTTCCTCAATTGACGCCTTTCAATCCATTTCAGTTTCATATATGTACATACATACATACATACATACTATGTGTGTAATTCATGTGCATAGCTTCGACTGCTAATAAATTAAATATTCTTATATTTCTTACATCCCAATTGTCGTTCCTCAATGCAAAAGTTCTTATTCAAATGCAATGGTTAATGAGATTTATTGAGTGACATTGAAAAATTACATTTTCTTTGTGAATTTTCTATATTCTTCACTTTTTCTTACCCTACCCATCTTAATGCTGAAGTCAAATATGTAAATAGTTGGCAGAATATAAATTTTTACAATCCCTCAAATAAGAATAAACAATGCACAATTTAATATACTCTTGCGCAAACAAAAATACTCGTTTATTCATCTGTACACTCAGAGAGTACATTTACAGATAGATGAGCTCACAATTATGAATATTCATGACGAAATATGTTTGCCTATGTAGTATGAGGAAGCTGGAATGCAAAAACCACCAAGTGGCCAACACAACAAAGTGGTAACAAATCATTTCAACTAAGCCCCAAGAGAAAGAAATAATAATTTCATTATTCTCTCTATACAACGTAAACAAATTTACATACATACGCACATATGAACACACGTACGAGTACATTTATTGAAACATATGTAACAACGACGGGTGAAAATCAGCACATGAATTTTGATTGAGCGCTTGTACATGCTAGTACATACACACTAGAACTTGAAGGGAGATCTCCCTATATGAGAAATAAAAGAGTACTCCCCTTGACCTGATTTCGGAGCAACAAGATAGACTTGTCGGTTTTGTACTCCTTTATTACTCGCTTAGGATTCAAATAGGAGATCTCCTCAGCGAACAAGTAAAGAACGCTCTCTGAGCCCTGATTTAGGAGCATTAAACGAGATTTTTCGGTTTTTTTTACTCCTATATTGCTCGCTTAGGAGAGTAATGGGATATTTTCCAAGCGAGCAGTTAAGTTCTGTATGAACTCCCTGATTGCTCATTTAGGAGGTAAAAGGGATTACTCGCCCCCCTAGGACATCCCGTGTTAAAGGGAGCATACAAAATTACATGCTTATACACAGAAGCATAGGGAGCAATGGGGAGTAGTCGTATACTCCAAGGGAGTACCCACCGAGCAATCGTACGATGATCTCAAGTTCTACTGGGTATGTACAAGTATGTGAACGAGCGAAAGACATCGTAAGTGCCAATACATAGAAAATTCTAATAAAAATGGCTACTTCAATCGTAGTAGGAAATATATTATTAACGTTAATAACCGCTTCCGTAACAAATATAAGTAAGCGAATAAAGCGGTTAGCTACGAGATTGAAAAAGACATCAGCATGTGTACATATGTAGTGCATATAGCAAGAGAATAATTAGTTAAGTGTATTTATTAAAAACAAATAGTTATGCTAGAAATCTAATAAGATAATAACACTTTACTTACATATGAACAAGGTGTGTAAGTATGTATATTAATTTTAATTTCAGTAGTTTACTATTTTTATTTAAATGTTTTACCTCATTGAAGCTTCTTGCTACATTTTTGTTTTGCTTACATCATTATTATTTTATTGTTATTCCAAAACACGTATTTCCCATTAGGAAAATTGTAATTAGGTGAAAGCATTTCACACGACACCGCGGCCTACAAAAAAATATTAATGTATGTTAAGATGATCCAAAAAACTTAACCTAACGAACTAAAAAGATCTATTTACTGAGAAGAAAATTCTCCCATTTGGAACAATTTTCATTCCAATTTTAAAAGATGTGTAGGCATTTGCAATTTTTCATGTAAATAATATGAAAACAATTTTTTTATACCCGAGCGCACTTGTGCACAAAGGTATTGTATATTCGACTTTTTCTCAAACCACATTTTCGAGTTATTCGAAAAATTGTAATTTGAAAAAAACCGGTTGCCGGCTTTGAAATTAAGAAAAACCCGGCTAACCCTGTTTTATTTTGCACCGTTTTTACACAGCGGAAATGCTTATCTTGGTATGAAGTCATGACCAAAAAATAGAATAAAACTATTGACAGTAATCCAAATATGTACAAATTTCCTTTTATATCAAATTAAAACAAAATCTGTGAAAAATCACGTTTGGCCTTTTTTAACACTTCATTGCATTTTTTTTACTAATTTTGGTTTTGCCACTACTACTGCCACTTGGTAGATCTTTGGTTCAATTTCTTGATCCAGCAACATCGACAGAAGTTTTTTCAAGCAGCTGTCGCCCTTCGGCAGACAATGGCGACCGCCCCCCGAGTATACTTCTGCCATAAAAAAGCAGAACACGAATGCGAACCACGTAGAAAGTGTTTAAGCGGCAAGCATTCGTTTATTGGAATCAAATATGACGTATAATTTTGAAACTAATTAGAGGCTTTCGTTGAACAAAACTTCGAAAAGCCTAAATTATGAAATTTAAAAAAAAAAACGGTTTGTTCGAACACATAATCCGCTTTACTCGATATTCGAAAAATTAAGATTTCAAAAAACCGGTGGAAACCGCTTTGGAAAAACCGAGTCAATTACCCTAGTATTATAACTTTGTTCCCACAACGGTTGTTTGTAGCGGCCAAAATGGGTCGAGATTTTTATAGATAAATGTCGTATACATTTATGCTCAGAATGAAAAGAGAAATCGATTAAGTGGTGACTCTCCCGAACTTGGCATAGTTGTTAGCCTTGGTACAATATACAAAACGTCTAAAAATTTGTAAAATCGCACAATAACCACGCTTACTTTCAATATAACGGTAATTTAGAGAAATACGAAAGCTTCGATAAATCAGTAAATACTGAAGCTGATTTATTCAAAATTGACCTTTGCAGTAACCAATTAGCAAAAAATAACGAATGTAGTAAATGAAACGTATTCTCATCAATCTTTAGTGCAAAGTGCAGAAAAAGTAACAATTTTGAAGAAAATCGATTCCGCTAGTCCAGTTAATAAATGTTACATAATAAAAACTAGTTGAAAACAATTGTAGGGTGCCCCCGAAACGAAAAAATATTCCACAAAAATTACATTGAAATGTTTTATAAAGAAAATTTTACCAAAGTTAAAAAAAGAATTTTGAGTGTCAAGAAAAATGTTGGGCATGCACTTTTATAGATCATTAAATTTTAGTATAATAAAGTGCAATTTGCAATTGGCTAAGAGGTCGCGTTTATTTTTAATAATTTTTTCGCTAATATTTAAAGCACATTTGCATGCTAAATGGGTCATGAAAGCGTTTCTTATATTATTAAAAATCAAGGCGAAATTTTAGCCACTTGCAACTTGCACTCTATTATACTAAAATTGAATTATCTATAAAACTGCATACCCAAACTTTTTATAAAAACAAAAAAAATAATAATTTTGGTATTTTTTTTATAACATATCAGTTCTTTTATTTATTTGTTTGTTCATTTTAATAGAACCATACAATGGTTTTCAACTAGTTTTTATTATGTAATATTAATTAACCGGAACAAGAAAATCAAGTTTCTTCAAAATTACTTCTTTCTCTGCACTTTGCACTAAACAAATAAGTACAAACAAACAAAGATTCAAACAAATTTTATAAGATTTCATAAAAAAGAAATAATAATGCCAATTTTGAACCACTATGCATCGTTGCCATCGCAAGTTAATTCTATTCTATTTTATTATCGAAACCTGAAATTTTGTAGCAATTAGTAGATTGAAGTAAAAGAAAAAACCGGCAGTTAAAAAATAAATATTTCCTTCCGTGCATTAATGCCTTTCTGTAGTTAAAATCATTTTACACACATTTCAGGCATTTCAGCCATTTAAGCTACGGTTGGTACTAAACGACAACAATGACTTTTTTATAAGGCTATAAATTGGTGAGCTTCATACATACGAAGGTACATACAAAAGGTAGGTGTAGACAGCAGGCAGGAAGAGAATAAACCATTTATTTGCAAGCTTTATTAACCCGCTCACGTACAAAACACTTCACAGTGAAACAATTTTATGACGCGCGCATGCACACGCATATGTATGTATGTAGATGTGAGCGGGTACGTATGAAAAATGCCAATGTTCAGTAAATTGAATGAAGTTGAGCGAAACAAGCGAGTGGCTTGCTTGCAATGGAGTAAAATGAAATGACGTGCTATGCAGTCGAAGGATATGGAATGCAGCGGCGTACAGAAGGCGCGAAAGCGAATGCCGTAAAATTGCAATGAACACGTGCCAAGAAAAGGAAAAGTACATTAAAAAATAAGCGTAGATATGTATGTATGTGTGCATATACATATATGTGAAATGTAGGGCAAAATGCGAAAAATTACTATAAACAATGCAAATGTACGCAAATACATAAACAAAAAAGAAGATAAGGGAGGCGGTGGAAGGGATAATTCAAGCGAAATGTAGAACGCCAAGACTTTTGAAGCATAAATTTGAGTGTATTAGAGTGGATCGAACAAAATCTTCTGCAGTTCTTCTTAGTTTAAATGCTTTTTCATAGATCAGTTTAGGGTCACACAAATTTTCGTTTACGCCGAGCCTCAAATACAGCGAAAAATCCAAATTGCTTCCTAATACAAAATGTATTTATTTTGTGATATATCATACTAAACATCCTTTCAAGATTCTATCGACCCCACTAAATACCACTTTGACCTTAATAAAACAAAACACTTTAATAATGTTTTTTATATCAAAATTAATACAAATAAAAATCAGTGAAAAATTTACGTTTGGTCTTTTTTGAATACTTTATTGCATTTTTTCTGACTTTTTTCGGTTTTGAGTGGTGCTCTTGCCTACCGTTCGTGAGAAGGTATTTCAAGCAGCTGTCGCCCCTCGGCATACAATTGCAAACGTCCCAGTGTACTCTTGCCATAAAAAGAAGAACACGAATGCCAATAGAAGCTCGGCCAAAGACGTAAGAAGCTTTTAAGCGCCAAATAACCTAGGATATAATTTTGAAACTATTTAGGGGCTTCGCTTGAATTGCAAAACTTCGACAAACCTAAAAGTTTTATTCAGAGTTCAAGAGTTTAATGAAGTGAAAAAATCGGTTTGTTCGATCAAAAAATCCTGTTTACTCGATATTCGAATCGAGATTTCAAAAACTCGCCAAAAGATATCCAAAACAACCGGTGGAAACCGGTTTGGAAAAACCGAGTCGATCATCCTAGTATTCATCCTAGTCCTCTTCCTATCCCGTTCTTTCACTTTTTTATCTTTATTTTTTCTTTATCATTTTTGTCAAGCCTCTCACTAAATCCCATGTTAGTCAAAAAATTAATGCAATGAATGAAAACTTTACGCCCATATCTTCATCCTTAACGTTATCCTTATTGTTATCCCTATATTTAACTTTATTCTTCTCTTAATCTTGATATTCACTTTTACCTTTGCTCTTATATTCTTATATATAAATTTACCAGCATCTCCATATTTGCCTTTATATTTACTTTATAGCTTTATTAATTTTCTTTTGCGTTATCATTTCCTTCATCTACACATTAATCGTTATCTTTATTCTTTTATTAATCATAATCTAACTCTTATCCTTGAACTGCTGATTATCGCGTTTTTTTTTAATATTATTAAGGTATACATTTAGGAGGTATTTCCCTCCCCAACCCAACACTATTTACGTCACACCATTTCCTCTGCCGTCGCCGTGTTGATTTCTTAATTCACACCGTCGCTAAAGAAGTTTCACTTAAAAAATTACAGCGACCGAATTCAACCGGTCTACATGCTAGATATTGGTATTAGACTTTGTCGTCACTCATACGCCCTGGCGTACGCATTATAAACAAACCCAACACTTGGACAAAAAGTTCTATCCGTAATTTTTTAATATCCACATAATGCGATATAATTCGAGCGTCAGACTAAAAAAATACAAATATCCTGATATTGGGATACAAATCGGATATCTGAATTTTATCCGTATATACGTAAATCCGAAGGAATACCCAGATATCTGAATATACGAATAGTCCCTACCCCATTCAACACTAAAAGAGGGGCATTAAGTACTTAAAAAGAAAAAAAGAAGACATTTGATTTTACGAGGTGTTTAGGACCGAAGACAAACATTTTATTATTTCTAATGCATTTCGTAGTAAGCTTTTGGTTTAAGTGTAGCAAAAGCTAACTTTTTTTTTGTTTTTTTTTTGTATGGCACCAACTTAGTACTTGTATGTATGTGCATATAAGTGTAGCAGTGTTGTATGTGGCAGTACATAATTATGGCACTATTTTCTGCACATACATATACATACATATGTATGTAGCTATATAATAACAAAAATCTTAGAAAGCATTATTGCTAATACCCCAAAGTATTGCACGCCCTCAGCGTTTGGCTTCAATTGATTTGGATTGCTGCCAGACAATTATAAGTGGATTTTCTCTTTTGCTGCACGCCAAATAAAGACACTTTTGAGGAATTCGGAAGTGGCAAACGTGTAAGTACATACTACATAAGCTAAGCATATTCTTTATAAACTTTTCGTGCTGATGCAGCAGCTCTTTGGCACACTTGCCGACACATAGCACTTACGATGCCAGCTCTTGCGGGTAGGTTTTTACTCCAATTGACATCAGCAGAAAAATGGGAGTTTCTCTTTAGTGTAGATATTGATTCTTTGTAACTGGAGTGAGTTTGCAGCAAAGTTTGTCACTGGCATACAAACATTCTTCCCATTCATAGCTCGAGGGATTCAGTGTGCTAAAGAAATTTTCTTCGAGTGAAAAATTCATTTGTCCCTCCATTTGGCCATACTCCCTACCAACTTGCCTGCAGTTTTTCCTTAAAGAGAGGGCGAACTACCACCGGGTACTATATGTGGTCACTAATGGAGCTTAATCTTTTAACCATAGGGGGTTTGCATGCATAGAGAGCAATGATGGTCTTCCAGGATCGTTTTGCAGAGGTGAGTTTGCATGCGAGTCTCCTTTCCAAAATGATACCCACTTATTTAATATCGTGCAGCCTTAAAACTCAGGGAGGCAGGTTCCTGGAGTATTGGTTTATCCGGAAACTCGAGAATCTTAGGGACGTTGGCCCCCATACCGATACCTGCCAGTACTGACTACTGCATACTTTCAAATACTTCCACCAAAAACTATAAAATTACCATACCAACCAGACCTCACTCACACTTGACGGAGAGGACGAAGAAAGAGTCTTCTCCGCAGATCTGAAACTAGAAACATCTTTTCCGCTTGCGTGAACAAGACAAGGGCTCTCACTGAATGCTGGAACTGACAAACCATACTCAGTAGCGGTATTGCTGGATGTCGTGTTACATCCAGGTAAATGTTTGTTTATGAGTATGTTTAGCATCTCATAACGATTGGCTAAGAATTTACTCATCAGCTATTACTAAAGCTTTCTCAACGCATCATTTTGGGCCGTTTTTATCTCCTTTTTTGGAAGATTTCTTGAGTATCGTTATAACGTTACCAAAACCGAAGATAAAAAGCTGATACACCTTTCCAAATCCAGTTTAGAAATCAAGAATCAGGGCTTCATTTAATTTATTTTTTTTTTGATAAATGTCTGATGCGTCGAAATTCACAGAACTGGGAGCAATTTGGAAAAGGAATGACCTAAGCCTTGGAAAGGCAGTCATATCCAATCCAGTATTTAGTATGGAAAAATATAACTCTTTCTTCCTGAGTAGGGTTAAATAAGCAAACACATCTACATAGATATTTACACTCAGACAGCAGGGTCAGGCTCCTCGTAGCACATTACGTTACCTCCAAGCTGGTGTGGTATTACAAATATTATTAGCCATAACATAGATATGTATGTTTGTGAACATCCTTTACTTAACTCTACTTAGTTTGCCGGTGAAAATAAGTTCCAGATATTTTAGCTAGTATAAGGGATAGCCTGTAGTCTAAAGACGCATGACTGCACTGAAGATTTTTAAAGCAAAACCATAATACTTGGATGTAAAACGAGGCTCTAAACAGCACAACACCCTGCAGAAAAAAATTATCAATTTATAAAAAATAGCCCACTTGTAGTTAGCTTTTTTGCGGGATTTTTAAAAAATAAATAACTTGTAGTTAGCTACAAACAGCTAACTTGAAACTAGTTGACAAGTAATTCAGGAGATTGTTTTCTTTAAACGCGTTTCTATTTAAATATCCTGCACTTCGCAAATACTTTTTCGAATTGAGGACAAATAAAGGGCAGATCGAAATTACAAACTATCATTTTGAAGTTATGTCTGACGGAGTTCGAATATGGGACCACCTATAGCAGAATATGGAACAAATATGAAACGTAATCAAATAAATAAAATAAATAAAAATATAAAAATAAATAAAATAAATAAATAAAATATTTTGTTTTTCCTATTGATATTTTATGTCTCTTGACTACATCTAATGCAGAGGTAAACCACCCTTGACTATTTCGCGGCCACCGCCATACAAATATAGTTAGCTTTCGTCAAAGAATATATACAGGTAATAAGTGACTTTTAGCTACTTCCTAATCAACTAAAAGTTAGCTTATAGTTAGATACATTTCCTGCAGGGCTTGTTCGCACGCACACAGTGACATCAATTGCACGCATACTACAAAAATGCCCTGTCGAAGCTGCCCACGCACACAGTGACATCAATTGCACGCATACTACAAAAATGCCCTGTCGAAGCTGCCCACCTCTGCTCTAAATCGATACTTTTCTTGTTATTTATATCAAAGGTAAGAAAAAACAGAAACAAGCCAGGTGCGATTCTACAAATAAGCACCCACAAGTAATCAAGAAAAAGTTTATTAATAATTAAAATAACTAATTTAACTTCAATTACACCAACTATTGATTAATTTTTGTAATCAGGAACAATTTAAAAACTAATCGCCCGACAAACATTTGCAGCAAACGAGAACTGACCTGAATTACATAAGTATATTATTTACAGTTTAACGTTTTATTTTAAATAAAAAATGTAAATAATTTTTATTTTCCACAAAGCAAAGGGGTTGGTTGTGTGCTCTACAAAATATTAAAGTATTTACTTATATATGTAGGTCTATATGGAAAGTTGGTGGCATGTAATTTACACACTCGTTTACAACAAATCGATAGGTAGTCATGCATTTGGACTTGTATTTAGTAGTGTTGGGAAGTATCAAGTGCTTTTGAGGATCGAGTTCCTTGGTATCGATGCTTTTAAGTATCGGATATTTTTGATAGTACTGATTACTTTCTTTAAATATGCACATGTTGGTAATATTTCAATGCTTAGTGTAGAAATCTCACAAGCTGGCAGCATTTAATTCAAATTAGTATTGTACTTGAAAACTATTAAAACTTCAAATTGAGTACAATCATTTCTGAATACCGGTAAATGTAAATAAAGCACAGTACTATTAAGTATCTAATCGACCCTTAATATTTATCAGCATTGAGTACTGAGTTCTTTGGAGTACTCAGTATCGGTACTTTAAAAAATCGAGTGCGGTCGATCCTTTTGAGAATCGAGTTATGAGTACTTTTGGTATCACGGTACTGCCCAACACTAATATTTAGCTGGGTAAAGCGCACCGTGGCGAATAAGTAATAAGGAGGCGTAGAATGTAGTATGGCTACCAAATAGCCCGTGATCCCCGGCGAATGTGGCGCCATCGCAAATGAGGCTAATACCGTCATCAAATCGATGGCACCATCGTATGCTAGCATACACACAATGCACATCTAAAATAGGGAGGCTCTTTTTCTTACCTTTTTCGAAATTTTAATAATTCTGAATACGCATCGCTGAGTTTGATTCGAATCCATAGAGAAATTCGTTCTGTGAAATTTAGTATTAATTCGATAAGGGGATAGCGTGGCTCTTCGTACTTCAAAGTTATGAATCCACAAAAAATAAAGAAATGGGAAAAGTGAACAATCAAAGCAAGGCGAATTAATATAAGGTGATAGCAGGAGTACAAAAACAAATATTTACATGTATTTTGTTTTTGCTTTGGCGGCATAAACTGTCAAAATCTGTAAGAGTGTGTGTAGAAATTCAAACAAAATTTTTCAATTTGATATCAGAAGCCGTGCGGCGAAACACATACACAAAATCAGCTGAGCTAGTAACACCACCTTATATAAATTCGCCTTGAATCAAAGTGAAAATTTTACTTTATAAAAAATATCAAATTTGATAGGAAAATCTCGAATCCAAATCTATGATATGGCCAATTAGTATTGTTTAACACACAGGTGTGACACATAAAAAGTATCAAATTCGAAAAATAACATCCGCCCTAATGTACATATTTAGTTGTATGCCACAAAGTAAATAAGTGAAAGAAAAACCCAACTTTGTTACTTAGCCTATTTGTACACTCAACCAACCTGAACTAATGTAGCTGAACTAAATTTAACCGGCGCTGTTGGGGTTCAACACACCTGCCATGAACTTTGCGTTGATATGTCGATGACGACGTCATCGATTCAGTTTAGCGTGGCAGTTGTTTACGATTCCCATACCCAGAAAAAAAGGAAAAACCAAAAAAAAAAACAATATACAAAGTAAATACTTCACTAACAAAATACTTACAATACTTGCAAGCACGAATACCGAATACCTATACAAAAAAAAAAAAGGATTGCACCCATCTTCACACCCACTTAACGAAAGAGAGCGTGGTAAATCTACTTTTGTACTCGCCCAACTTCTTTATTTTTTCACAAACAATACAGCATATTTCTGCTACCTTTAACGGTGGTAGTTGCCATATAGATACATATCCAATCACTTTTAATCGGTTTATCGATTTACTATGGTGCACTTATTTTCCTATTTCCAGGTCGTTGAACGAAACTTTACAGCAACATATTGGTTTACCAGAGAGGGGAGGAGTAGTTTGTTTAGGTTAAAATAGACCACACTTTTTAAGCCAACGTAAACATAAATGTTGGTATGATATGAGCACCAATTTCTTTTAAGTTTAAAATAAAAGATGTGATTGAAATTTTTTTAAGGAAATTTGGCTACGTGACTAAGGAGGTGGCACCTAAAAATATATGTATTATAGCCATTAATGTTTTTAAACAAAATATCGTCAAAACCTATCAAAACCAAAAAATCAGGTATTTGACGAAACTGACATGGCCCGCTATAAAGCATTCTGTCTTAAATCCATTCTACTGAGCGATTTTTCCAATTTCCATTTTCTTACATAATCTCGCATACCTTACTAAGAAATTTTGTGGCACATGGTTTTTGGTAAATCAAATAAAAATCGGCGTATATTTTTCATTTTTTTTTTTAAAGTAGGAACAATGCGAAAAAATAAATTTGTAAGAAAAAATTTTGATTTTGTCGCAAGATATTTGAATTAATTTTTCCACTTATGCGGATATATAAAAAGCCAATCCGATAGATTCGCAGTTTTTTAATATATCTGTGGTCAAGCATTCCTTTAAATTTTTATAAATTTTTTATATTGTATACAAGTTTACCTTGAAATTCTACATAATTTTGTGAGTATACAATTTTTCGAGTGCTTATTTTAAAAATGGATATTTAAAAAGGATCTAGGAAGCGAGCTAAATTATACTTAGGACAAGTAAAAATGACAGGCATCATATCTTAAATAGTTCCAGCTGCGAGGAACTGCGAATTTTTATTGCAGAGCTAAAGCAAAAGATTCTGATATGTACATTAAATAAATAATATGCAATATAAAATGGAAATTGAAGAAGGTGTAGATATTAATGACTCGCCAATCTATTAATCACATTCAACAGTCAGCCAAAAATGGACGCTTCTCTGGACGAGATCCGTTTTCGATGGCAAGAGTCCAGCTTGCCTTAGCTCAGCTTTTGTTGAATAAAATGTAGGTAAAATTGAAAGTTTCAGTGTAAATATTAGTATTGTATGTAAATGTTTTCGTTTTGTAATTTTTAAATGTGCCTCTTCATTTCCTCCAAAATTCATAAAATGTATTACTTGGAGCCAAAAAAGTTATGTAGGAGGTGGGCGCCGCGGCGCGCCGTTGGAAAATTTTGGCTTAAACGAGCAGGGCACAGACTTTCATAAAAAAAAAAAATATATTTTTTTTTTAATTTTTCGTCTGGTTTTCTAGAATTACAGGACGATAATGTAAACCGATTTTGACGATCTTTCAGATTTATGCTTTTCTCATTAAAAAAAGCATATGCTATGAATTTCATCAAAATCGGATAGCATTTAGTATTTCCGCCCACAAGAGCTGTGGCCGTGGTAGGGCATTGAATTTTAGCATTTTCAACAATAGGGCTTCGTGAAAAAGCAAGAGGATATGCGCTGGGCGAAGTTTATAATTTCGAATTTTAACATCGAATCGTACCAAAATTCTATGAGCTATATCAGGCTGCGGGCGATAAAATGAGCGAAGTCTAACGAGAACCCTGTCTAGAAATTTCTCAAGCCTCCCTGTCATATGATATCCAGGCCTTCATTGCGCAACTACTGGAGCCAACGTTGAACAGGCAGACACCACCACCTTTATTAACTCTCGCTCCTTGAATGCCGTCGTCGAAGCTCATTCACCACATCTAACTTTTTACAACTTTATATTTAGGTTAATTCAGCTTTTTCTGGGATCATCTGATCACACCGACCATAACGCATACACATAAAAATGTTTGATTCAATTTGCCAATATTCGAAATCATTATCCATGGCGAACGAAATTAATTAGCGCTTGCATGCGATATGTGTGCCGTGATTAGCACCTAGTACACTGTTATTTGTTTTCCAATGCTCACATTGAACTGATGAGGAAAATGATACGTTAATGGCACTTGAGTGCTAAATATGTAAGTCCTCCGTACTGCTAATTGATTGTCAGTTGAAGCATGTTTGTAACAGTTATAAACGAGCGCATGCACTTACATCTCCGTGTGGTCCACTATATCTAGGATTTATATATTTTCTAAGCAAACCGTTTATTAAAACGCATGTCTATTTCAAGAGGTCATCGCCATTTGAAAAAGTACTTTACCAGCCAACTATTATTTAATTGCTAGAAAGCTCATGAGCTATCCAACTATTAGTTATAGTAAAAGGAGTTCTAATAACATGTTTACCAGTTACAACGTACCAAACAAGTGAGTATGTATAACATGCATACATGTATATATTTTTACCACCCACTGTGCAGCTTCTTTTTTTTTGTTGTTGTGTTATTACCATGAGCGGCTTAATTAAAACTTTACAATAGCCGTCATCAATGTCCCAGGACAAATTAATTTATTATTGGCATGGCGTTGGCTCAGCTGATTTTGTGTATGTGTTTCGCCGCACGGCTTCTGATATCAAATTGAAAAATTTTGTTTGAATTTCTACACACACTCTTACAGATTTTGACAGTTTATGCCGCCAAAGCAAAAACAAAATACATGTACATTTTTGTTTTTGTACTCCTGCTATCACCTTATATTAATTCGCCTTGGTAAAAGCTCGGCGTTTTTTTTTTTGTGGAAAGTGGCATTTTTCCTTGTGTTCAGGTGCCTTTTTAATAAAAATTAGCAACTCTGCAAATTATATGTGGGTGAAAATTTCTCAACTGGACCTCGGATTTCAGTCAAGTCGGAATTTTTGAGTGAAAATTTGTGAGTTAAGAGATTATTTCGAAAAATTTTAATTTTTAAAGTTTTTATAAGCAAATATATCCAGCCCCTAACCGCCAAAATAACGTAAGCGCCATTTTTTTTTAATTTCCTTTTTGATGCAGAAATACATCTAGATGCCGTAGAAATATTTTTGCATCAGAAATAAAATTTTGAAAAAAAGTGCCGGTTAGGGCTCAATATTTTAAGCAATCTTTTTCCCAAAACTCGTTTTCTCTTGAAGTATTTGACGAAAGTTGGTGAAATGTTTACATACATACTTATGGTTGACTGATGGCGCTATAACCATACAGTATATGGACTTGATCAAATTATTTTAACACATACCAAACTTTACCTAAAAATGCCGTAAAAATACCACAAATGCCATCATTCTTATATAAGGTTATGTTAAAATTCGCAAATATGAGCTAATTGTTAGTTGCTCCTGTACGCGCTTTCCGCATTTTTTTAATAGATGAGTCTTCCAGAAGTGCAAATTAAAGGACCAAAGTTGAAAAATCAAGATTTTATTGTGGATTTCAGCAGAATATCTAGACACTTAGATTGTTTGTTGTGTAACTTGTTTTTTTTTTGTAAGAAAAGAAAGTCTAATTTTGAGTTATTGAAAAAGCCTATTCAAAAAAACGTTGTACGTCAAATGGAAGCTTCCGCACTTCACTGCACTTCCGCGTGTTGTTAGATATATAATAATATCAGTAATATTGTCGTAGCTTAAAATAGTTTTGTGAAGATATGAGCGTTACAGTAAACGACTATTTTCGATGGAGGACTGGATATATTTTTAGTAGTGCTGGACGTTTAACTAGTCAATTAAATTAATTTTGAATTACTTTATAAATGGCATTCATAAAAAAAATCCACTTAACTTATTATTTAAATTTATATTTTTTTTTTTTTTTAATTTCTAAACAACCCAAACAACAACAATTTCTAAGCAACCCTTGCCGCGAATAATTACGAGACACAGCTTTCTTATACATCACTCGTTTTATACCGATATTAATATATTTCACATGAATAAATCAATTAAAGAACCTTTTTTGACACACACCTTGTTTTAATACGAGTATTTTATTTAGCTTGATAAAATTTTTGAATTTTATTTTTGAAAGGTAGAAATACTCACTCACTCACAAACATTTACTTTTATAACACCGTGCGACAGTAAATTCTATACACAAAAAATTAATGTATTCGCGAAACAATGGGTAAATTACGTCAAGATTTTTTTAAGGCCTTTGATATCTAAAAAATATGATTATTTCCAAAAATTATTTAAAAAATTCAGTGCAATGTAGTATAACAATAAGGGTATCATACAAAAAAAAAAATTCTGTAAAATTATAATAGATGAAATTTTTTGGTGCATAAGGATAAATGGATATGGTAAATGTCCTTTGCACACTTTGCTTTCAAATGTTCTTGAAAAACTGCAATATTTATTTTTGAAAAAAAAAATATTGTTATCATCGAATTTCGTACTGCAAACTTTATTGACTTAAATAGTCAAAATTTACTGCGCTTTTATTCAATACCTATTCGTCCTTGTAAACCAAAAAACTTTACTCTGTTTAAATTCTACAGAATTTTCTCTATCATTGGGTACCCATATTGTTATTCAACATTGCAGTGATTTTTGTAAACAATTTTTTTATTTAATCATATCTTTAAAATTTCATAGTCGTTTGAAAAAAATCCTGACGCCAGAGCGGAAAATTATAAACGCAGTTTTACTATATTTGACCCATAGTTTCGTAAGTGTAGCGATTCTTTCGTGTGTTTTGATTTTTTGTTTTTTTTTGTTTTTGTCGCACTTGTAATAGCAGTAAGATCTACAGTGTAGATTCTACCACAGCGTGTCTTTTAACCATATTATGTATACAAACTTTTAATCGACAACGAAAGCTGTGCTTACATAGTTCTCATTTCCTCGAAGTAAACAAAATAACTGCTTTGACGTTAAATGATATCCCAGCGGTAAGATTGTGTAAACAACTGGGCGCCCCTATGGCACCTACATATTTGGCTACTCGATATGCATAGAATTGTATGTATGTAGTGTGCGCATAAAGCCATGCACTTATTAAGCGATGTAATACAGTACATAGTGTAAGTAGTACATACAAACAAACAAGTCATCGACTACATGTATTTTGTATGCCACGATTTGTTCAACGCCATGCCAATAA
>NW_016159447.1:0-6472 GCF_001687245.7 Rhagoletis zephyria | reverse complement strand
TAGTAACACCACCTTATATAAATTCGCCTTGGCTTTTACTATCATGTCTAATTAATTTTTTATGCATTGAAAATTGTGTATAAATATGTATCGGGGCTGTAACGGGTATAACTTTTATATAAAAAATAAAAAAATACTTTTTAATGATTACTTTTTAAATTGTATTTATTGCCCAAAAATAATATTTATTTTATTTAAGGCACACCAGAAACTGCTACGAATAAATCAAAATGAAAATCAGTTAAACCAATGCGTCAATCATTGATGCATAAAGTATTATATAAAACATGAATGCGCGGTACATATGCACACGCACACATTTATGTGCTTGCATATGAAAATATAAAATTAAATAGTTTATTGTTAGTGGTGGCAATTGTTTTTTTTTTCAACGCCCTTTACGTGTACTACCAGCGAAATTACCACGCGATATTGACATTCAAGCGGCAAATGTCAGCCAACATGCGAAAGGAATGTATACAAAAAGAACAAAAAAAAATAAAAAATAAAATAAAAAAACACCTAAAACAACTACAAACATGACAAGAGAGTGGACAATAAAATATACAATTCAAGAAAAAGCGAAACTAGATGGCAGCAAATGGCAGTCAGTAGAACTATGTCAATGTTTAGCCCAATGAAAAATTTATTATTTGCCGGGTAGAACTAAAAGTGCCATATGCGCGTGTTAGTTAACGTTAAACAGACACACATACAAACATATGTACGGGCAGAAAACTAATATGCATTTGTAGTAACGAGTCTGTTTACGTATATATACATATGTACTACTCACCCCAGCAATGAATTGAAATGTACATATTCGAACACTTTCTGTGCGAGTGCACGGCATGCTTCACCATCTTACATCGACAAGTTGACGGTTCACTGGGTTTCGAGATATATTTTAAAGTTACGTACATCGACCCTTCTGCGGTATAGGAGAAGAAGTAAGAAGTTCACAGAAATCGCTACTGGGCCAACCTAGCAGGTCCAGAACACTGCCAAGCCATCATAGGTACATACAATGGCGCTCACGTAAATAACACACTTTTATTTTTTACAATATTCACAATATTTTGAATGATACGTTTTTTTTTTTGTCGATTCTATATAAAAATATAGTTAATTCCATGCGACAAACAATACAAGTCAAAGTTTAAAACTTTGTGCACCATTCACGAAAATTTAACAAATTTCCAAAAAACGTCATCAAAATTCTCAACTTTTTATTCTGAATTTTTAGAAGCTTATTGGTATGCTATGCAGTTTTGTAGTCCACCAAATGTTCGTAGAATAATGTGTTGGTTTGAAATTCTTACAAATCCCGTTGATTTTTGAGATTTTTTTTTTTGTCGAGGGCGATGCTCATTTTCTTCCATTTAAAAATAGATTTTTCTCATGTTCGCACCGACATGCCTACTGTATTTGTTTTTTTTTTTTTTATTTGGCATCCATTGCTTTGAAATCACACTTTCTCGTCTGCCTATGAATGGCATGCCCATATGAAGCTCTTCTGAATCAGCTTCCCCAGAGGTAGTATTGAAAAAAAAAAGACTGCCTGAAATCGTATAATAAGAAGCGCTACTAATTTTACATACTGGGTTGTCATGCATGCAATGTAATATATGCGCATAAATAAGTGCACTTGACCGTGTCCAATTTCAGTTTTCAAGGGGAAACAGTGAAAAAAGCAAAACAAATATCATGAAGCCAAAAAACACAATGGGGTAAAAACGCGAGTGCAAGAATGCAAATTAAAGTACAAAGCAATGTGAAATTCACTGGCACTTCGACAGCAGCACACCAGTGCAATCAGCAGTTGTGAGTCAATAGTATATAGTAGTTTTATGTGTGAATGCTTTGTGAGTGTATTTATTAATGCCCTCGACGCAGTCTCTTCTCTGCGCTACTTGTCTATGTATGTATGTATGTATGTGTGCAGGCAAGGAGCTGGCCGCCGAAAATTGCATTTATTATAATCAACGGCTTATGCAGGGGTATTTACCTAGCCTATGTATATACATACATACAGTGAGCTTCAAAAATAAGTATACCTTAACGGTTTGACGAGTTGATTTATTTATATTTTCCATACCAAATTTTTATAATTTTTTTTTTATAAAAGCATAGTTCATGCAACAGCAAAAACAACATTTTTATTTTTGTTGTTTAATTTCATACAAAACTCTGGAAAATGCAAGAAATTTTCATCGAAATTTTAAACTTTTCGGTTCGGTTTATTGGGAAAATGTTGAGCAACAAGCAGTTTAGTATAATAAAGTGCAACAGATTTTTTTTCGGAGGATGTTGCGCAGTTTCTCCCATGTAACGCATAAATACAATATTTTTTTAAATGAAAGAAGTTACGCAGCACTCTCAGCAAAAACAAAAAATCTCAAAAATCAATTGCGGTTGTTAGCGACTTTAAACTTGCGTTTTATTTTTATAAAATTTAATGTGCTACAAAATTGCATACTCAACTACTTACTAGTAGTGGCAGTTACTGTCGAAAATCTAACATTTTTCTAGTTTTTTATTTAAGTCTCTTGGAGAGGTACAACATTACTTACCGGAAAATCTCCTGCTTTGAACTAAAACGTGACAAGAATTGTTTATGTGTATCTTTGCAGGTCTTTGCAGTCTTTTGGCAGGCTTTGCAATTGACCAGATACATTCCAGTTTGTCGATAAATTTCGATAATTTGATACATACATATAATTGAATCAATTTCAAAATCAATAAAATCCGATTACTCAATGAGATCCGAAAACTCGACGAATTTCGATAATTTTCGATAAATATCGATAACTGTGCGTTTGGAATGATCGATAAATTTCGATAAATCCAAACTGTACCTATATTTCTAGCTATAAATCGAATACTCGATAAACTTTGGAAACCTCTATAAATTTCGATAGCTCGGCTAATATTTATAGCTCTATGTTTTTTGAAAGCTACCGATAAATTTTTATAACTCGTTACACTCTGGTAACATGATAAAATTCAATAAGCAGTGATAACTCGTTAAATTTACATATGTACGTAACCTTGAAATTTCGATAACTCGATATATTTTGAAAATTCCAAAAACTTCGTTTCGATAAATCTTCGAGTTTTAGTAAGTCAATGATTGTCGATAACTCGACTCAATGCATTGCGATAGCTCGATAAATTTCGTTAACTCTATAAATAAGGATAATTCAATAAAAATCTATAACTTCATAAATTTCATTAACTCGACAAATTTCGGCGAATAATTTTCTCTGTCTATAAATACCACTCAATAATTGATCGATTAGAATAATTCCAAACGTTGCGTTAAGCATGCATTATAATTTCGATAACTATAAACTTCGATGATTCGATAAATTTAGGTAACAGGATAACTTTCGATAACCAAATTTTTTATTACTGAATTTATTACGAATACTATCGAAAAATATCAATAATGTTTTCTACCCTTTCAGTTACCCTAATTCTTATCGATTTCTCATTGTTTTCGTTTTCGTATTTATCTTCAATTTAGCCGTCACTTTTTGTCTAAATCGTTATCATATATTTCTTCATCATCACATTTACCTTTATTACGAATGTAAAAAAGTAAAAAAAAACTCCGAAAACAACAACTATGCACTGACTTTTTACCAAATTTTAAACCATAAATCTCTCATCGTCCACAGTAAAATACTTTTCCAAGTGGTTTTCAAATAGGTTCGGTACAATCGCCAAACGAAAGTGGACAAAATTATATATAATATAATATATAATTGTAATTATTATTGATACTCACTGTATATGCAAACGTATTCAAAATACTTGTCACCATGAGCATTAGCTATTCTAGTAAATATTAAATTGCGCTAAAATTGTAAAATGCCCAATTGTCTTGGCAAATAATTAATAATATAACATCCGTATGCGCATACAAATTTTGAGTATGTATTCAGTTATGCTGTATTGAAATATTATGTATATGTATGTACATATATATTGTGAGTCCACGCATTTATTAAGTGAATTTATAATTTTCGCATTGAAAAAAAAACAAAAAGAATGGTAAGTAACTTCCATAGCCATAAAGCATTCTTGCCTTACTTTGAAAGAAAAAAATGTCGATGTTTAATTTTTGAGGAAATAGCCCGATTGGTTGGTCAAAAGCGTCGTTTAACATGTCAAAACTCGGAAGTCTAACTGCCACTATTTCCGACTAAAGTCGCCAATACACATTGTTCCGTTAAGGCGTTTTCATTTCACAGCTCATAAAATCGACCACGTGTACATACATGTGTGTGTAGGTAGGCAAATGACCAATGGCAGCGTAGTGAGCACTTATTTAGTTGCCGAACAAGATTCAAGTCACAGATAGCGCACGGTATGCAAAGTGGGCGCGTACTATTATACATATTCACATATTCACATGAATTGCCAACGGCAAAGTTGTAAAGTAAAATGCGCTTCTAAAAGTCACGCATACGCCATGTAGTACCGTAGTAAAAAGTCAGAGGAAAATATGTATGTATGATTGCTAAAAGGAACCGCTCAGTGGGCCAATTAAGTGCAGGCAACAAAGTTACCAAACATTATAATTACAGTTTTAATAACAATAATGGAATTCGTGCAGATGTGAAGAAATATATTTACATACATACATTAAATAATACATTTGTGTTTAAGTGGGATATATATACATAGCTATGCTGCTTTGGCTGAGTGATTAGAAGTGCATACTACCTACCACTCCGTAGGACCTGGCTTCGATATCGGCTCCGAGTAACGTCTAAATTAGAAAAGGCTTTTTCTAACCGTGATCGCCCCTCGGCAAGCAATCGCCAAACCTTCGAGTGTACATATTTAGTGTAAATACTTCTGCCATAAAAAGCTTCTCATAAATTCCATGGAGGCGGCGTAGTAAAACTTTAGGTCCCCCCATTTGTATGGTAGTATTTTTGTTGCTTTTTTATTTACTTCAAAAAACCGGAAATTTGAAATGCGGGCGACGATGGTCAGTAATGCAAGAGGTCTAGATACGAAAACTTGGCACTATGAATTTTTATTAGTCGGTTCCGCCTTTTGAATCGCATTGAGCTTCTGGATCGCCCCTGATTCATACTGGCAGAAGCAGTTAAGTTAAAAGATTAAAAACCGTTTTCCCCTTTAGGTTTTTAAAATTTATCTGCGGGTATTAACACAAACTTAGTTCTGAAAAAATCAGTTGAAAGAACAGACAAATTTTATGTAAAGCCAACATGGGAAAAGAGTAAAAAACTTTATGTCTGTTTTATTGTTATTTATTTACTGTCAAATAACCCCATTGCTCTACGATCATGCTCATTAACCGGGAAACGGGTTTTGTAAATTTTCCTCAGTCTTTACTTGCCCTAGATACTTCTGAGCTAAGCCTAAAGTCCTCTCAGCAACGTCACTGAACACAGAAAATGCAGTAAAAATTTCATTGCCTGTAACAAAACTTTTACATGACGTCGAATCATTTGAATCAAATTGTAGGAAATCATAAATAAGACCGTACGTCTAGAAAAAAAGTTAAAACGCAATTAATTGCTTTTGTAAATAATATGGGCTGTGGCGTAGCGGTTTTAAGCTAAGTTACACGGCAATTTTGTTTTTTGCAATAAGTATTCTAAAAATTTAATTCAATAAAAAATATATATTATTTTTTGTTTTTAAACAAAAAAACACAGGGACCGCAAATAACGATTATCCTTTGAAATTTCAACTCAAAAAATCACGCGAAAAGAGAAATGCTACGAACATAAGGAGTAAACCAATAAATTTCTTATTACTCGGAGTACCTTCAGCGGCACTGATTTTTATTTTTTAATTTTTACTTATAAAAATCAAGTTTAATCATTATATTTTGAGTTTTACTTTTTACTCAGAAAATAATCGTTATATTTTGAGTTTTATTTTTTGCTCGGAAAATAATCGTTACGTTTTAAGTTTTATTTTTTGCTCGGAAAATAATGGTTACGTTTTAAGCTTTACTTTTTGCTCGGAAAATAATCGTTACGTTTTAAGTTTTATTTTTTGCTCGGAAAATAATGATTACGTTTTAAGTTTTATTTTTTGCTCGGAAAAGATAAATAAAAATTTCTTTAAATATTAAATGTAATTAGAGATATATATTTATTCTTCTAAAACGATAAAATTTCAAAATTAAATTAGACACAAAACTATTAAAAAAGAGAAGAAAATAGAACTTAAAAATTTTATGTATACAAGTAGCATGTAGGACATTAACGGTTTAAACGATTATAAACCATGTTTTTCAATTGCTAAACTCTTAATTTTTTTTTATATTTTCAAAGAGAATATATTTATAGTTTTAATAGATAAGATTGATTTTTTTTTTTTTAACTCACCAAAATTCGTCCTGTTGTTGTTTGTCCCGATATAAGCTCGCCAGCCCAGTCTTTGGCTTCTGTCATAAAGGTACCCTCGAACTCTTGTT
>NW_016159446.1:85509-85673 GCF_001687245.7 Rhagoletis zephyria | reverse complement strand
AGAAATCTGGTTCACTAGTTCGTGTTTTCCCTACAGGGAATAGCAAGTGGAAAGAGGAAGTCAAAGAATAAAGAGTGGTTTTTTGCCGAATGGCTTTTTCCACTAAAGTGTAGTGTGTTTCCGTTTGTGGGGCCTTCGTGGGATTGGGGAATCAGCATGTGATA